>NW_010263416.1:0-14082 GCF_000690775.1 Eurypyga helias
TCCCTCTGGATGGCATCCCTTCCACGCAATCCCACCATCCATGTTGTTGACAAAGATGCTGAACAGCACCGGTCTCAATACCAACCCCTGAGGAAGGCCACTTGTCACTTTTCTCCACTCAGACATTGAGCTGTTGACCACTGCTTTTTTTGTACAACCATCCTGGCAGTTCCTTCTGCACCAAGTCGTGCATCCATCAAATCCACATCTTTCCAATTTAGAGAGAAAGTTGTTGTGCAGGACAATGTCAAACACCTTGCAGAAGTCCAGGTAGATGACGTGTTGCTCTTCCCTTATCCGTCAGTGTTGTAAACCCATTGTAGGAGGCCACCAAATTTGTCATACAGGATTTGCCCTTAGTGAAACCATCTTGGCTGTCCCTAGTCATCTCCTTGGTTTCCATGTGCCTTAGTATAGTTTCCAGGAGTTTTCAGGGTATCTGATACCTTATATTTCACTGATTATCTTGCATTTGTTAATATTAATGCTGTTATTGGAATTTTTAGTAAGTGTGACAATGCTGTTTGCATACCAAGTTAGGGATAAATGGTCGGATTTTCAGATGTGGTCATTGTTGGGCAAATCTCATCTAATTTAAGACGGTGGTAAATCCTCTATTAGTATCAAAACTAGTGCAGTTAAGGCAACACATGAGCACTTCTGGAAATCATTTGCTAAGAAGGTGTCTGTCTGCTTGCAGGACTGACAGGATAACAAGCTCATTGCTTCTGTTACAATGCTAGATTTTGGCTATTTGCGTAATATACAGAGCAGTAACACTTTAATTTACAATTCATGAATAAGCCTTTCAGACATGACTGAAATTTGTGAATGCTTCTCAAGTAAATTGCTGGTTTTGAGCACATTTTGTTATTTATTGGGAAGCCAAAATTATACTCAGATGCCTAAGCTCGAAACAGAACATAATCTGGCATTTTTACATAAATGGTTCCTGAAGAAGGATGGTGGGGAAGCGTTGGAACTATTTTGTATTTAGTTGTGCATGTAATAGGTAAACTTAGTTACTCTGTGCTTGCTTTGTAAACATACTGGTTTCTTTAATTAGGTGGCTATAAAGAGAAAAGGCTGCTGTTAAAAAGAGTGAATCAAGGTAAATTTTTTTGTTTTGTTAATATTGAAGGGTAGTACTAGTACTGGAGAAGCCCTGCTTGTTTGGAAGGCATAAAGAACTCTGGCTTAAAAAGGACTCCTGTGCATACTCTGCGTGACTGGAAGGTAATTGCTGGAGCTTTTCCCGCAGTGGTTGTGCTGGTCTTTTGGGTAAAATGTAAGCTAAAGAATGAGGTGGGGCCTGGGAAGGATCTGGCGGCGGTGTTCATGGGCTGTGTGAACCTGTCTGCCAAGGCTGTGGTGGTGGTTTTCCCCCGTGCCAGGGCAGCTGGGTGAGGGTGAGTGTAGGAGTGGTGGCAGATGTGCTGACTAGAGACCTGCGGTGTAGATAGAAGGTAAAGTCAGGTATGATGTCTGCCTGATAAACACGATAAAAACTTGCTGAGGAGCCGCTTGGATCAAAAAGAACTTCTTGCCTCTTTCATGTTTCATGTCCATTTTTATTCAACTTCTTTCAAATAGGTTTCTAATTAAGCAATAACTAATGAAATACGATATTAAGCATTGGCAAATCTCTGGTGGTCAGAAACTTGCCCAAGGCAGTGTTCAAAACAGTTTTGTAAAAATGGTGTTTGAAACAAAGCAAAAACAGTTATTAGAAAACCAGGATCCAGAGTCTGTGAGTGCAAGTTCAGATTGAATTCATTTTCCTAGTGTTATGCTGAACTGAAAAAAAGTGTAAAATGAAATGTGTACCTCTTTTTATGTGGTTGCTATCTTGTCACCACAAATTTAAAAAAAATGCATCTATAACCAGATAAGAAGATGCTATCAGGCACTTTTAATTTTAATTAAGGTTTAACCGATTAGAGGAGAATATATTTAAAGAATTAATTAAAATGCAGTTCACTGCATTAAGAGGTTTCAGTATAGGAAATGAGTTAATTGCAGTATCACAGGAGATCTGTGCTTTGCAAGCTGTTTTGTGATCCTAAAAAAGCATCTTCGTGTGGATGATAAGAACCTCTCGGGAGAACCAGAAGATGATAATGGCCTCCTTTTCAGTTTAGTTTGAATAAAAGTAGGCACTGGTCTTGCTGCATCTGCGTGTGTCAAACAGTCTTATTTCAGTTTCTGTTTTTCTTCAGGGTGGGTGGCTGGCGCAAATGCTCAAAATTCTTGAGATAATTGGGCATAATTTGATTGCATCACGGTAATCCTGTATCCTGCAAGAAAGGTTTTTAAGGTGGTTAAAATACCTTTTAAGACTGAAATCTCTCAACGCTGTCATTCTTGATAACCTTGCATCGCAGCGAGTCTATTTTTCTTCATTCTGCTGAACATGAGAAGCTAGTGCTGGAGTTCCTCAAGGATCAAATCATGCCTTATTTAATATTTTCATTAGCAGCCTTTACAGAAGAATTAGAAGCATGCTAAATAAATTTGCCAGCTCCAAAGCTGAGGGACGTTGGCATGGCTGGGGGAGGACTGGATTATTATGTGAGAAGAACCGCTTTGCTCTGCCTTTAATTGGTTTCAGGAGAATGTGATGTGCTTAAGGAAAGATTATATTAATTTCTACTACAAGCTCGGCCTCATCATTTGGGAGCAGCAAGGAATAACGGTGTCCTGCGTGTATTTAGGAAGATGAGGTTAAAGTGCCACAGGTCCAGGAGGGGTAGTTAGGGTGATGGTGGAAGGATTGGCCAGCCTTTTTGTGAGTAGACTGGTAGAGCTTGGCTTCTTCAGCCTAAAGAACACTGAGAGGAAGTAGGATTCCTCTCTATAAGTATACGGAAGAGTTACTTAAGGTAAAGGATGGTTTTGGGAGGAGGCATTGGGTGTAAATATGGAATCCACTTAGGCTGGCAGGCAGGTTATTTCTAACCTCCCATTTGGTGCTGCCCCGTGGGCACGGTACGTTGTGCATGAGGTCATTTGAGCAAACCCCCAAGTCAAGCGTTGGAAGTATCTCCTCAGAGAACAGTGATTGGGGAGCTTGCTTTTAAACAATTTCTTTGAAATAAAGAACAAAGCTTCCAGAGGAGAAGTGTTTAAAAGGTGAATGTAACGTATACGCAGCTCTGCCTTCCTTAAAGATTTACTGCTGCTTTTGGTGGCTGCGTGGACGTGCCAGACTTCTTCCAACACCTCTGAGGAGGTGCCAGTCTGTCAGATTAGCTCAACTAAAATAAACCTTTCTCCCACTCCCTGCCTGCTGTCGGCCCTTTGAGAATTACCTTTTAAAATATACTGGGGTGTTTGCTGGGCTTTTATTCTGTGGTTTTAAACTAGGTTTTAAATGAGCGGGGGAGGTAAAAAACGTCTGCTGCTTTTTAATACTGTCATTTAATGACCTCATCCTTTGAGCCGGCGTTTGTGGAGAGATGGCTTATCTTGAGCCATCCTCTCCTTTCCTTGCCTGTTTTCCGCGAGTGTCTCCTATTGTGTTAAGCCAATAAACCTTTTTATATAGGTCAGCGTATAGTATTAATGAGTTTTTATGCCGCAGTTATGAATGTCACACATGTTTCTTAGAGCAGGAGGGAAGAATAGAAAATATTGCCTGGATTTGTTCTTTCTAACAGTAGATGCGCGAAACAGTTGACCTTCTGATAGGGAAAAAAAAAATCACTTTGATTAATCAGAGCCTTTTAGCTTTTGTCATTTCAAACGCAATCCCGAAGATCAAACATTGTGGCGCTTGCCTTCAAAAGCACCCGTTTTAGGCACATTTAAAAAACGAAGTTGCCGTGAGATACTTTTCCAGAACAACTTGAAAGTAAAAGTTGAGAGCTCTTACTTGTCTTGTGAACCCAGGATACGTTCAGAAGGGCTCGGCGGCAGTGAGCCTCTGCTTGCCAGCAGGGCGATGTGAAGTTTTGTCACCGTCTCAAAAGGCAGCAGACTTAGCTGGTAGAGGTATAACCGTGGCACGCTTGGCTTACACCAAGAGTGGCCAGGATGTCTGACTTGGTGTCACGTCTCCGTACAGGTGACAGGTATAAGGAAACGTGCAGCATAGCCCGGGAAGGAAAGTAGTGGGAAAGGTACACAAGTGGTTCATTGGCAGGATCTGCTAGTGGCTCTCCAAGGCTCTCGCTACAGCCACCTTGAGTGTTTGGATTGCAGAGCATCCCAGTAATGTCATCCTTCAGTGTTTCTACTGTTTAATTTTCTCCAGCAGCAACCACTCCAGCACAGCGTTACTCCCGATAAGACAAAGTTGCCCCAGCGCTGTCAATTCCATTTCTTCTTCAGCCACAGTTACCTTAGTAAACAAAGGGTTGGACATCTGCAATTTTGCTTTATCAAATGGTCCTATAATGCTGCAAACAAAGAATAAAGGGAAGCCGAACACTTTTGAAATTAGATAGATTAATATTACTATTGCAATTTGCTCGGTCTTAAATTTGGATTTTGGCTACTTAGCGAAAATCTCTTGGAAGAGCTATTAATTTTACCACAAGAACAATGATGCTGTGTACGGAAAAATATGTGACCATATGTTTGTGTCTTTATTTTAAAGGACAGTGACTGATGAAATCTAATTTAAAGGGAAACATAATATTATACATTATACTTTCAAAGAAAGTGGAGAATAGAAGGATTTAGAGCTCTAATTTGCACTATGGCTGTGCATAGTCCATGGTTTTGAGAACTCAGGGAAGTGTCATCTGAAGACCGTTCTGAAATGGAAAAGTAAATATCATAAATTCTGTAGTGTTAAACAGACGATCTGATACGTACTTGCATGGATTTCAGTATTTTACAGCTGTTTTCGTATCTGGTTAGTACTTTTTATATTCCTCTGGCATAATGTGCTGATTCCCTGTATTACTGCTGCAGTTCAGCTATGAATTGCCATCAGGTTGTAAGGTCTCTTTCGAGCTGATTACTTTTAAAAATCATTAGAGAAGTAACAATATTACAAAAAGGCCTTAAAAAGCTTATTTTTAAACATTTTTCTGGATGCAAAGTAAATACTTTTAAGGTTTTAAAATCAAATTAGAACATGGAAGTTAAACACTACAGTAAGCAGGAGTGTGTTTTTATTTTCTTTCCCATTTTTTTTTCTTTAAATTTCCTGCTAGTTTTATTCTAATACAAAATTCTTCCAATCATCATCACTGCCTTTCACCATATAGGGCTTTTTATTTTTTTTCCTCCTAGGCAGGTACAAGGATTGCTCCTGCAAAACTTATCAATTTAACACCAAACCCCCAGCACTTTGCAGTGTTCCAGGGACCTGCATCACCAGCATAGAATCATGTACCACAGGTATTAAGTAGCTAGTGATTCTTTTACCATTAGAGAAAGAGTTTAAAGGTCTTGGGTGACTTCCTAGTGCCTGCACATCAACCGGCTGCCTCCCTGTTGTGGCTCAGGGAAACGCTGGAAGTTTTTCATGTGCTCTCCGAGTCCTGTGCTGAGGTCATGTGTTTGCAGGCTCCCAGTGACACTGTCCTCTTTGGAGAGAGACGTACGCTTCGGGGTGGCGCGCGCTGTCTTGGGACTGATGATGGGGCTCTTTAGATGTCTGTCGTGTGCCTGGAACAATTGACATACCATACATTGATAGTGCTTATACATATTGGATTTGGATGCATGATGCCCTGATGTGACCTTGGTGCTCCTCTTAAATTTTCTG
Source organism: Eurypyga helias (assembly GCF_000690775.1). Lineage (NCBI taxonomy): Eukaryota > Metazoa > Chordata > Aves > Eurypygiformes > Eurypygidae > Eurypyga > Eurypyga helias. Next base: position 5,723 of record NW_010263416.1, read on the forward strand.
TGAACAGACTGAAAAAACAACCAAAAGATTTTAAAAAAATGAAGTCTTGTAGGAGTTGGGTCTTCTGTCTTGGCAGGCCTAAGAATCCTTGGAGGAACTGAGGCCGCTCCTTGCCTTCCTGTTCTCACTGTCACTGAGCCTGTGGTCCTTTCAACATAGCTCTAACCTCCTCAGCTGAGTGGTAAACGTCATGGAGATGTCTTCATGTTTGGTGGGGTTTGTTTTTTTTTTGGTGTGACATGAAGCAAACTCAATGTAATCCCTCATCTGAACATGGAGAATAAATTTGATGTTGCTTTTGGGCATACTCCAAATCCTCTTTCTTATTTGTTTTCAGGACATAACTGACACTAATTTGCACCTGCATAGTTCTTCCATCTTAATAACTGAGCAGGTTGGATGATGATGTTTTGAAAGACCAGACACTTGCCAGTGTCTTTAAAATTCTCTACTTTTTCTTCCTTGTCTGATTAAGCCCCAGGGTGAGATCTCAGAGGCAGCCCCTTACACGTGCAAAAGCAGTAGAAAAACATGATCCCTGGCTTGTTCGTCAGATGAAAGTTCATCCTGATTTTTAGTTTTTACGATGGAAGCAGTAAGTGTGGCTGTCCATGGACCAGACCTGGCACAGGTCTGAGCACCTGATGGAGCTGCTTCTGGGTAAGGGAAAATCCCACCCCTTTTCTCCCTCCATTTGACATTTTGGCAGGTCATGAGACATGCATACAAATGCCTTGGCCCGTCTCCAACACCCTCGGGTGCCTGGTGTGCTTATTTCCCTGTCTTCAGGAATTGCTGCTTCAGTCCCGTGAAGGTGGGAGCCCATCCTAGGTGGGTTCATCATTTGGCGGCGATGGACTCGAGCACGTGCAGACCTGAGCGGCTTCTGTAGACAGTTCTGTGTTTATTGTCTTTAAGCATCAGTTTACAGCAGCGCTGTAGAGATTTATTTGCGTGACTCCAAGAGACTACACATTTTACTCACAGATTGACTTGCAGTCCTTAGAAAGAAGTTGGTCTTGTGTGGATCTGTCTTCCTAGAACTAGTGAGCAGAACAGAGGAAGGAATATTTTTAGTAGGTAGATCAATTCTGCTTCTCTCGAAATTATTTTGCCACTGAAATCTTTGCATCAACCAATCTCTGCAGAATTTTTGCATAATCCAAACCAGGCTTTTGTTAACACTTCACTTGCATGCTTTCTACCTGCTGAATGCATTCTAATTGATTGGGAGGGATTGTACTGAAAGATGAAATTAGTCTTTATTAGCAGGAGAACCATAGGTAATTATAATTTTTTTTTTCCTGTTTTAAATAAAACAGCAGTATTTATTATGGCAGTTAGGCGTTTTCAGGAGCGTTAGGTATTCTGTGGCGGAAAAGTAAAATGCCTGTCAAAAATATGCTGCTTACGGCAGCTTGCCCAGACCTAAACTCATTGTTATAAAACCTCCTGGACCAGAACGGGATGCTGTTCACACTGTTCACCTCCTGAGTTGTTTTTGCAGCGTGTAAACCCGAAGCCAACAGCTGTCAGGTCTCAAATGGCTGAAGAGCTGTGTGGCGAGGGACCGACGAGCGGCAGGGCTGCTGTCCTTCGGAGGAGGTGTCGGCCAGCCCTGGCAACGGCAGCTGGAGCCTGGAGGAGCCGAAAGCATAGGATTAGAAGAGCTTACATCCTTTGACTTTGTGCCAGATCACTGGACTGAAATCACTTTGATAGGTGCTTTTTGAGGATTTTGCAGGGGTGGTTGTTTTTTGATTTGTTTGGGGTGTTTTTGAAGTCTCTGGAACTGTACGCTGGGTTGCTCGCTCTCTAGTTTTGCAGCAATGCTGGTATCGAGTTTAAAGTGGACATTAAGATAATCAAGCCTATACTTACTGTATCAGCAGGGTTGCTCCTTCCTGGGCTGTAGAATATCACCTTCAAATCGGTATCAAAGAAAGAGCCTCCCTTCCCCACGTGATGCGGTTGCTCTGGGAACAGGATGCATTTCTTCCAGGAGCAGCTCCCTAAGTCCTTTTGTCAATATAGCTGGGTTTGTGAAAGTGGAATTTTTTTTTTTTCCCCCCTCCCTATCAATAAAACAAGGGATCTACTTGCAGCATGTTGTACCACACTTTTTTCCCTAATTAGCATCCTAGTGTAATCTCCCTCCTTCCTTTCTCTCTCCTAATGCCCAAAAAACTAAATTGACAAACCACTTTTAATATTTACTAACATGATACAGATGTTAAAAATATCAGTTGGTAACAGGGAAAATGGGAAGACATTGAACTGTGCTGCACAAACATCTGCTTACTTCTGTGCAGAATACCTATTGAAAAATATCAGGGGGGTGGTGGGAGACCTTAATTAAAATGTGTTCATGATAGCTAGCATTGGGTATGAATTCAAATAGAACAAACCTTTAAAATTTACTTTACAGGTAAAACTGGGTATTACATCAAATAGTCCATGCTTGAAAGCTATGCCATTTATTCTTTGGGCTTGTTTGTGGTTTGTTTTTATTGTTAAAGTGTAGCATAGGATAGCAATAGATTTCAGAGTTTGGGACAAATATTTTTGGGCAAAACCAGTCTCCATTACTGTTGTTTAGGTGTATTTGGCTCCTCTTAATGCCTCTGTTGGCATCCAAGGGAAGCACTGATCACTGCAGCCCATCATCTGTTGGGTCCTCAGGCCAGCAGATAATGAGAGAGACCTCAGCACTTCCTGACATGGATAAACCATGATAAACTAAGTAGTTATTCTAATTTTCAGTATAAATCCATTTTCAGTAGCAGAAACATTATTTTGTGGTGTTGCATCTCTCCCCCAAAATTCTTTCATTCATCTTGTTTATTTGGACTTTGAGTTATTCTTATTTTCAGTATAAATCCATTTTCAATATAAATCCATTTTCAGTAGCAGAACTGTTATTTTGTGGTGTTGCATCTCTCCCCCCAAATTCTTTCATTCATCTTGTTTATTTGGACTTTGTCCATATAAATACAGCCCAGAGGAAGTAGCAGCAGTGGGAGCAGCTTCTTAGGAATATATGACCTTTTTTTTTTTATTTTATTTTTGCCCCTTAATCTCTCATGTTTTTAAGCTCAGGTAGTGGTGGAATTTTCCAGAATAAATATTTTTTGATGTGCCTACCTTGGATTTAATTGCAAACTCTTTAAGGAGAGTTTAGCACCGTTCCACTGTGCATCAAGAAGTACAAATAGCAATGAAAAGGTTTTTGCATGCAAATCAGTCATGTTTACTGAAGAAACTCTATCCATGAGCTTTAGCAGAAAAAAAGAGGAAAGGAAAAGAATAAAAACATGAGCTTAGAAGTAGTTATGCTCCTGCTAGTGCTCAACCTTCTTGACCCCTTGAGGTACTGATAAAGATTTTCTTGTAGTCCCAAACCAGCAAGATAACGCAACTGGGAGGGTGGGAGGATCTGCCTGAGACAGCTGTGGTTGGGCTGCTTATGTCGTACAGGCAGTTCGGTCGCTGCCTTTTCTCATGGATCTAAGGAAATTGCAGGAGGTCAGGAATTCAGCTCCTCTGGTAGTATTCTCTTGCACCTGAATCTTCACTTCATTTGGCTGTTAAGTGCCAAATTTCACCCATCGAAACAACTTCCAAGATCTGGGAATACTGTGTGCGTTTGTGGTTTTTTTTTCCTTAACTTTTACTTTGGTATGCTCTATGTCATTTCCGTATCAGGGAGAAATGAAAAGGTTTTTAGTGGATGAAGTGGGCAACCAGCCATTAAGGTGTTCTTAGAGTAATATAATTGCTTTAAAGACATTAGGCACAGAGATTTTGCATTATCAGCTAATGCCCTAAAATGATGTTTGCTTGCTGGGTTAGCACTTTCCCCCTGTATGGCTTTCTATGTGTTAATGAGCTCGTGTTCCTTATGGGCAGTAACGTATTCTGTCAGGCGTCCAAAATAAGCGTCTTCAACATTTCTTGTGAAGATTATTGAAACCAGGTAAACGAACAAAAAAACCCCAGGTTCTGTAGTTGTTCACAATCTTGTGGTGGTGTTCAAACTGTGTAGAAAATGCAAATAGACTGAGCTTCTAGTTTATTCCTTATTAGAGGACTGCAACGCAAATAACTTGTTTCTGGTAGAAATATTTTAAAAGTATTCTCCATAAATGAAAGAAGTTAAACTGTGCATCATATGTGCATGATTCCATGCTTATGTAAATGATGTTCCCATAGGTAATGATTAAGAACATCACACGGTCCCGGGATTTTGAACAGTTAAACCTTCCACGGCGGCCTCCATAGGTTGGTAGTTTTTAAGCTCAGCAAGGGGATAGGAGCGCATGCTAGCACTTTCCTACGATCTGCTCCCTTGTTTTGATTACGTAAGAGGGCTGTTCAGGACAGCGCATCAGCCTATATGAATACTATCAACCAGCTTGAACAAGTCAGATTATTTAATTAGCCCTATTAAGACGCTTCTATTTTTATAAGTTGTTTATGAGTGCTCTTGCTAAGCTTAGAAGGTCCAGCTTCGGGTTTCAGAAAGCGTTTTCTGCTCGTGCTGTGAATCTTGAGGGGTTTTGTACCGTGATTCCACTACATTTTCATCCTAAGAGAACACAAAGGGGCTCTGCGAAGCAGTTGGCGTTGGGCAATACACTTCTGCAGTCCTGGCCTGCAGGTTTCAGGTGTAGGAAGTTGACGATGTCCGTGCACAATGGACGTTTGCTCCGTTTCCAAAATGTGTGTTGTGTGCCTTTGCCTTAGACCGGCAATAATCCAGAGGATGGTTCTTTCTTTCAACACCCATTTTGCTGAAGTGTTTTGGTTTCCCCCTAGGGCAGGGTTATTCCCCAGCGTTAAGTTAAAGACTGCAATAAAATCAGCATCTTGCTCGATGCCCAGTGTTGGTAAAAGGAAGGCGATGCTTGTTTTGAGCTAGGTGCTCTGTCACTGGTTTAGTGAGGTACAAACACATGAAGTACCTGGATGTAGATTTTTTTCGAGAGAAACAGAAAATTATTTGATGAAATAACTATTAAATCAAACACACATATTTAAAACAGACAAAACACACCCCCCCACCACCGACCCAGAAAAAACATCAACTTTTAAAGCAATGGTGTCCAGAATCTGAGACCTGTGTCACGGTTGTACATTCCAGTGTGTTTGAAAAGGCTCCGCTTTCATCGCGAGGGTGGGACTCACACTCTGCCACCCCTGAAATTAAATTCATTTGTAAAGAAAATGTACGCTTTCAAGTGTAAAATTTTCATGTTTGAGTTCTGTCCGTGGGCTTTTCTGGCTAAACCGCTCCTGACGAGTTTGGAAGAAGAAACTCCCCAGTTAAGGAATAACTTTGTGCTTTGTAAAAAAAACTTCACTGGTACTACGTGCTGGCTTGTGGCTCGAAGCTGCTGCTGCTGTTCTGGTGTCAGTGAAGACACAGTTAATTAAACAAGGATCAGTCCTGTTGATGCTGAAACTACACATGGATTTGGAAGCAAGTTAAGGTGTTTTGAAAGCAGAGGGCATCTGCGCGAATGATGCTTCTATCCAGATCAAACGTGGCATGCACAAATCCAGGCAAATGGCATCTGCCAGGTCATGTTTGAAGGTCTCGCTCAACTTTAGGTGAATATGCGAAATTACACCCTCTTCCTTAGCAGAGAAGTCTGTATACATGCTTAGTGCGTTATGTCATCAGTACATTATTTTAATAGCAAATAAGGCTTTATTACTTTTGCTCTTGCTTTATTGCGTTTGCTGCTCTACATTCAGTATGTACAGCATTGGCACAACATAGCTTGCATGCTAGCTAGTGCATTAGCTGAAGAAATGGGAACTGTGTTCCAAGACCGTAATACTTTGATATTGGTACTGTTAAAGCCAGGAGGAGGAAAAACCCAAAACAACAAAAAAACCCAAACAGTTGTTGCATTTCAGGTGGTTGTACAAAGCTAGGAAATAATAGCTTACAAATGAGGCAGATTTAGTTCTTGAAGGTACTGAGATGAGAGAAAATTAACATAGTTCCCAACATACCAGGGTCTTTTTGGAGTCAGCTTTCGGGTTAAAACAGAACTGTGAGCAATTCAGGATAGCAATATAAATAGTAAAAAAAAATGGACAATCAAAAAGAATGTAGAAGATAACTCGGCATAGTATTTTAATATGGTGGGTGCTGATTAAATTAACTCTGTACATAGGTATAGGCAACGCTGAAAAAAATCCCGCTCCTTCCTCCACAGTTAGACAGTGAACAGTACGCTGAAATAATATGGAATTAGAAAATTATTGGAGATAATTTAATGTGGATTAATGTTATTTTGATAAATGTGTTGAGTAAACTGCTCAATGTAGTAATCCAATTTGCCGATGTATATAACTGTCTAATAGGACGGATTTATGCGTGGTGCTAGAGAGCACTGCGTGCTGTAACTGCAGTGCTGTGAGAAGTAGGAGAGTCCTGAAGAGACAGGCATGACATGGAGCAGGATGGAAGTCTGTATAAATACGAAAAGAAAAAAATAGTTTGAAATCAATCTTTGACTTGCTAAATTAATCTTAATATTACGCATGTTGCATAGCAATTGCTGCAGAACCTAAGGAAGACGATGCATTCGTGGATGTGCTGTTTTTTCCACTGATGTCAACTGCAGTAGGAGGCCGCCAGCTCTCCCTGCAAACCTGGTGTGGCTCTCTGCAGAGGACAGCTTCACCCATCCAGATTCCCACTCTCCCTCCAGTAGAGGTGAACCAGGAACCAGTGGGCCAACTTGCTGAAGCTGTGTACTGCTGCCTCACAGCACACAACTGTCACGAGAACTCCTCATACTTAGGATTCACATGCAATTATGCCCTCCTCAAATGACAACTTTTTATAGCCCGTATGTCCTCTGCATGGCATCACCCGAGATGCGCAGCAGATGGTATGTACCGTTACAGGACTACCTCTGGCTGAGGTGCCTTGGAAGAGGCATGGGAGAGTACTCAGTCCGTGCTATTTTACCCTTTTCACAACATAAATTTGGAGTCAACTAGCAGAGGTGTTTTCATGTTAATAGCTTCAAAATCCAGCAACATCTATTTAATTCTGTTACTGGAGAAGTGATGGCAAAGAACTAGGAATCTATTGCCAGTGACCCAGCTATTAAATGTGTCCCTGATAGGAGTCCGTGTATGCTAGCTTAGATGAAAACCAGGTCTATCTTCTCCACCTCTGTTGGTTCTCCTTTCCTACTTACTGCTCGGGAAGGCTTTTGAGCGAGAAAGTAATGAAGCTTCGCATGCTTAGTTCTGGCTTTCTTGCCCTTCCCTAGATTTGTACCTGATGGGAAAAGACAGCAAAATAGTCTTTAGTGCACTGTACTGAGCTGAGCACAGTTGTTTAGCATAACATACCCCTTTCTGTTACTTTTGGCATCATGGATCCAATCAAAACGCTCCACGTGAAGGGGAAGACGTGATTTGTGTAAGGTCAGTGGGGAAGCACGCTGCTGCTCCTCCATCTGGGACTCCTCCACTGCTCAGGAACTGCAGGAGGCATTTCTGAAGGTGGCATTGAGGAAACAGTACCACGGGACCAGGGGTTTGGAGAGGAACTTCCCTGGGCATATCTGGAAAATGAGGACGTAAAGAGCTGCGTTACTCAAGTTTTGGGTCTGTGCAGTTAGATGGATCCCTGGCAGGAGAATCCTTTGCAGGCTGACTGCTGAAACCACCGGTCTTTGTCACTGTTTTTTCATCTTCCATCATTTACCGCTCTTAGGGAAACAGGCAGCCCAAGCACCACTAAAATGCTCTTAAAATTGAACTGCAGTTGGTATACATTCTTTTTTGTCTGAGATATTAACCAAAATCCAAGTATTTGTATTTGCTGTTTCTGTTGAAAAAAAAGACCTTCTCAGAGGGTTGTAACTTCATGCACTCCCTCCCTTTCATTGTTGACAACTCAAAGTTGTGAAAAGTCGTTCTTGAAGTAATTAATAAAGGAACCCTGGAAGTGTGATACTGTCAAGTTGAACAAAGAAAAAGGTGAAGCTCGTGACCTGAATAGTAGTAGCTTCTGAGTGGGTTTCCTATCGGTGCACTGCAGATGTGTGGCATTACTTTGAACTACTTTTTCCAACTTTATTCATCAATAAGACCAGTATTTTTCATGGTTTAAGTTACATATGAAAAAGCGGGTATTTTATTTTTTTTCCTTTTTTCTTTTTTCCGTAGTTTTTAAAAGCTTGATACATGTAGTGTTGGATCAAGGCACATACAAAACTGGCCAAAGGGTGTACAAAGCACTTTGGTTTTTAGTTGAAGAAACAAATGATTATGGCAACAAAGAGTGGCTTTGGGGTTTAAAAATAAAAAACTCACAGATCAGC
>NW_010263416.1:14113-25096 GCF_000690775.1 Eurypyga helias
AGGCGGAGAGAAACATGTTACCTTACAGACTTTTCAAGGAATTTCTGGAAAACTGTGACAGTAATGGGCAGTATGCCTGACTGTAATGGCAGCGTATCGAACACAGACCTTTACGCTTTAAAACAGCTGTATTCCCCAACTGTTCGTTTACCTTCGTGACTCAAGTTTTTGAGACCTGGCTTATAATGCCTGGGTTTTTTGAACTGCCCTATATTTTTTTTCCTTATGAAACTGCACTTCCAACCCATTTATTTTTGTTTGAAGCAGTTTCTAGGTGTTGTCCTCTCTTGTCCTGCCCTTGCCTCTCAAATGCCTGTGACCATCTATCACCACGCTCTCTGTACTAAGCAGAACGCTGGCTTTGACGAGGAGAAATCTATCCCTAAACCATATCTACCCCCTTAGTTTGTAACGTCTAGCATGTATTTTCACATTCCTTGTTAGGAATTTGATTATGCTTTCTTCCAGGGATCAATTTTTTTACGCCTGTCAACAGCTGCAGTCTCATGCATGTCATCAATTTGATTATTTTCATTTAAATTGGATTTCACCATTGTTGAATGGATATATCCAAACAGCTGATATTGCCCATTACTACACTCATTTTTGTTTATTGAATACTGTTGTGGTTTACAGATTTAATAGAGCCAACATTGAAAGTTCTGTGAGTTTTTTGCAACCACCTCTTGATCTTCCTGATTTGCCAGGTTCAACATTATTTTATTGATACCAAAGTGAAAAATGGCCTGTGCTTACACTTACAAGGATCTCAGATGAATGTTCTGACTGCTCGACACGGCAAGAAAATTCACTTTCACAGTCAACAAGTCATCTTACTCAGTAGAACACAAAAGTTAAATGGTCTGTAACTTCAATATTAGCAAGGAAAATACAGTACAAATTACTAAAAAATACTAAAATATAGAATTGTGGTCAGGTATCCCCACTACATTAATCGCAGCAGTAGCCTGAAATTTGAAACTTTTAATAAAAAGTTCTTAAATATAAATTATATGGCAAATGTACAGTACATTGCTTTGTCAGTCTTTTAATCCAGTGTTTTGCAGTAGAACAGCAACCGTTAAGTCAGTCTTTTCTCGTTTTCTTTAAAAAACAAAACAAAACCCCAAAAAAACCAACAAAACCCAAACCAGTCTTTTGTGTCCTTCAGTATCATGAGTGCGAATGATCTGAATCTGGAATACCACTGTCTCTGTAGCTCCTGTTACTACTGCTTTCACTGTGGCTGTTCTTGTAGAGATTCATGCCGTTAGGGGGGAAGATGGTGTGTATTACAAATTCCTCCTTGGACACTTGGTCATTGGTTATCGGTATCATCTGGAAAGAAGTCTCCCTGATTTCTAGGATGGAGTTATCCTTCTTGGTTCCCGCTTCAGCATAGTCGTCTTTTCTCCGGCGTCCCTTGCTGTAGGCGCAGTTCCGGGAGAACAGGGACCCGTTTCTGTGGACGTACCAGCAGACCAGTGCCAGCAGCGCTATGGCCACCAGTGCCACGGCGCCGCCGATGATGGCGGCCAAGGGCAAGCTGGAGTTTTTGTAAGGTTCTTTTTCCTGCTCCCGATTGAGGGTCGTAGTAGGGTTGTACATCTTAAGAGGTGCCGTCTCCGTCTCAATGCATTCGGGCGTTTCGTCAGAGAGATAGATGTTGCTGGTTTCCATGGGAACCATGCATACACGGTATGGGGATTCTGGTTCGAGAGCCGTGAGCAAATAGTCGTTTCTGTCGCCAGTTACTATTGTTTCAGTTATAGATCCAAAGGCAGGGCTGTGACCCATCTTAAGCCAGCTCAGTCTTAAAGCAGTCATTGGTAGTGCAACTTTCCAGGAGATGTGAATAGTTTCCGTGCTTACGGATTTCACAAATATCGTAATGGTTTTGCGTACTGGGCTCGCTGTGGTTCTGTAGTTTTTATTTAGGTTGGGGGTCTTGATGTCTGGCTGTTTGGTCACTGAAACCGGCCAGTGTCCCTGGGCCGGGTATAATGTGTTTGGTACCACAGTAGTGATTTGGATGGTGCTGATCACGCCATCGTCTTTACAATCAAACAGTTCCGCGTTGAGGTCTTTGATAGCCATCCCACGTACTTTTTCTGGGGCCTGACACATCAGTCCACGTACGTTGACTTTTAAAGGCAGTGACTGTAACCAGTCGCGTACCCATTTCATTTTGCACCCGCAGTGCCAAGGGTTGTTGCGGAGAAACAGTTGAGTTATGTTGTCCAGATCATCGAAGACACCCTGAGGTAAGTTGCTAAGATTGTTATTGGACATATCTAGTCTGTACAACTGCCTTAAGTAAGAGAAAGCATTGGGTGGCACGCGGTTGATGTGGTTTTCTTGAAGATAAAGTTTTCTTAGGTTTGTTCCTGGCAAATTTACTGGTGCGGCTGTGAGCGAATTACGAACCAGTGACAGTTCTGTAAGATTGACTAGATTCATGAAGACTTTGTCTCCTAATCCGTGATTGTTTAGAAGATTTCCATCTAAAACAAGGCGTTTTAGATTTGTAAGGTCTTGAAGGGACAGCTCTGAAATCGTGGAAATACGATTATCATCCAAGCGTAGCTCTTCTATCGTTTTAGGCAAACCCCAGGGAATGGTGCTAAGGTGATTTCGAGAGAGAAAAAGAAGTCTGAGATAGATGTTGTCCCGGAAAGCTCCATCCTCAATGCTAACAGCAGAAACAGAGTTATCATCCAAATGCAGTTCTTCCAGATAAGGAATTTGGGAAAGTGAATCATAAGTAATGGTCCTTATATTGTTCTCCTGCAAATGCAGTTCCTTAACATACTTAGGGAGGTTAGTGGGGAATTCATCTAGGCTGTTGTGGTATAAATATATTCTTTCCACCCTAAGCAAGTTCTTCAGTTCTGAAGGAATCCCAGCATTATTTATTTGATTGTTCTGAAGGAAGAGAGTAGTAGCATCCTCTGGGATTCCTGTAGGAATAGACGTCAAATCGCGATCATTACAATATATGAAACCCACATCACAGCGACATACTGAAGGGCATGGTTTGGCACTAACAGAGTAAGGTGCCATGTCAAGGAACAGCCCTATTTTAGTCCAAACTAGGAAGATGCTCCAGGTTACACTAATCATGGTCAGGAATGATGAGATTTGTATACAGTTCTGATCTTCAACAATCTAAAAAAACCAAACAAACAAAATTATCCAGATCATCAGTGAAGAAACTGCAATGAAAATTCAACTTCAACATTACAGAAGACGTCGAAACACGCATATTAAACTAAAATTCAAGCTTAGAGACACATTTTACTTTTTCTTACATCAATAATTGTACTACTTCTCATACTAATTCAATTACGCTAACAGGTTATTCTTTATAGTAATTGAAAGTAATATAATCAAATATGTCTGCTCTGTGAATTGCTTTGCTTAAGCAAGAAGGCTCTTTCAGAGGAGTCCTTCGCACTTCCTGTGTAGAGACAATCTTCATCCACAGATACCAGATAAGTACAGAGCTGAAGTCACACCAGAGTTCAAGTGAATCATTCTATATCTGAAAGATAAGGAGTAATTCCTAAGCCAGCTAACTACCCCAGGAGCCCTTAAGTGAACTATAAACCCCTTACCAAACCTACAAGTTTAGTGGGAGCTATTTTGGAGGTTCAAAAAAATCCCAGTGGCGAAGCATAAAATGCAGACAAAAGAGCAAAGGCCAGCCAAAGACTTTCTTCCAAGTGCTCAGTGTCACACTGTGCATCTTACAAATACTGTAGCCTACTTTTCTTGGGTTTTGAGTGGGTATGTTTAGAAAAGTGAATATGAAATTGGGTAGGTAGCGAATGACCTGACATAGCTGTTAGAGCTATAGATTTCTAGTTGACTGGGTGGAATATTTCATTACATGCTTAATTTCACGTTTAAATATTTGTCATTCTCAAAAGTCATCTTACTAAGCAGTACACTAGTAAGAGACTACTTGGCAGGTTTCACCACGTTTTCCCATCTTATTAGTTCAAATTGTGCAGGGTAGGATAATATAAATTAATTCTTGAGACTGAAATTGTACCTTGCCTTGGTAGTATGTTTGTATACTGAGCTCAGGTAATTAGCATTTTTATAGCTTTTAAGAAAACCTAATTGAATTACCATTGTAATTAGGGTTGTGAGAACTTCTGCAAGATGACCTATGCATTAAGCGGTGTCATGACCTTTTCTCTTGTGGGTTCATATATTAATTGAACTTTATTCTCTGAGGCACAAAAAGGAAAATAAATTCATATTGATCCTACCGTATTTAAAGGTATGAGTAAATTTGTGCTTGAGGATATCCAGTAAAGGAATGTCTGTCTCGCGAGTCACTCTTACGGTTCACTCCATGGAGCTGTGTTTTTCTCAGTGGTGTTTACTCGGACGGTCCTCCTCAGTGGTGTGTGTTTCCTGGCTCCTGGCACGACACTCAATGAGCATTCCAACCAAGATTGATCACGGTACATAGGCACACCAGGCCAGGGTGTAGAAAAGCTTCAGCTTCCCTCTGTTTTTGTCCTCCTGTAAAGTTTGTGCATGAAGAGCCTCTTCTGTTTGCTTTAATGCCTTCAGCAGAAATTACTCGCTTTGTAACTCTTACAAACTTTCCTGTGCAGCCCAGTAGTCGGAGGTGGTAACTTCAGTGCCGCGTGATGGAAACTATTCATTATGCTGAGGCTTGAAGGATGCTAGCTTCTTCAGGAGGTCAGGAACAGGGCCTGCTTTTCCTGTCCACAGTTATCCAAGTATAAACTTTGTACAGTAGCTACATCCCGATACATCCACACCTCTTGGAGAGAACCATTTTCCAACTCTCACTTTTTAACACTTCTGCCAAAACTGTAATGCAGGAAAGAATTCCTTCTGCGCTGCAGAATGCAAGTTACTCTACCGTAGAAACGCCAGGCAATTCAAATTCAGATGGTTTTCTTCATCAAAAAAACTCCACAAATATACAATCTCCTTCTCAGAAAACTCCCCTGTTAAAGTTTTCCTTGAATGCTTAATTTCCTGTGAAAGTGGGAAAAAAAAAAAAAGAGGGAAAAAACATTGAATTAGTAACAGCTGGTAGACACCAGTATTCAGAGTCTTGGCTGTGCTTACTGTATATATGGCTAGCACATCTTGTTTTCCAAAATACTGGTATTTCAGCAAAATACAGAGCTCTTTGAGAACACATTTTGCTATTTAGACTGACGTTACTACAGTTCTGCTGGAACCGTCTTTCCTTCCAATAGAAACTAAAGCTATCCTGAATCAACAGACAGGAACAGGAACAAAACCTTTGCAAGTGATGTTTCCCACCTGAGGCTAACACGGTTGCTTGCTTGGTGTTCTTGGTAAATTGAGGTAGAAAACGATCCCATCCTTGGTTTTTAATGTAGAAGAAGCTAGTTATCATTCAGTAGTTCTTAAATGAAAGGGGAAACTAAAATACTGTATTGATATTTCACATTTGAAACATGCTGATGGTGAACTGGGGACTAGCTAGGTACCTGTATCAATCCTTTGACAACAGTTTTGTCCATGAAACGTGTTCGATGTGCTAGGCTGTCTGAACTTTTCAGCCACTGTATTTGTCATTTTGCACAGCGGAATCTGTGTTTAGGTTAGCATTTTATCTGATTTTTCAAATTTCAAACAGAAAAATAGGCTCAATCTTGGCTGTTGCCGTTTCTTGAAGAACGTAAATTCTGTGGTTATTTTCAAGTAGAGTCTTTTAACTCTGGCTACTTCATACCACTACTGCAGATTGTGTATATCACTGAGATACAGAGTCTGTGTTCCCTAAAAGTATGTCTGACATTGTTAAATCTGAAATTTAAAAAATCCTGAACATTTACTTGCTTCTCCTGTTCGTGGCTGCGTGTTCTCTGGGGAACCGAGCAGAGCCCTCAGTACTGACGTGCTGGGGAGAGACAGCGTGCTGCGTAATGCTTGCTTCGCTGCCTTCCGAGGAGCTGACCTAGAGCAGCTCCGGGTCCTGTATAAAACACCAGACCTGAAGCAAAACAGCCTCTGTTTTAAAACTCTTGCAGTTTGAAGCAGGTCCATCGTGAAATAGATCTGCAAGGCTCCTACTGTGATAGGAAACATGCACTGATACAAAATTACTGACATGGGTACAAATGACGCTGTTGGTTTCCACAGAAAAATACTGACCATTAAAAAAAAAAAGCCTCCTGCTTTAGAGATGGTGTCTGGTGAGGAAAATGGTAAAGTCTTTTCTCTCCTGATGCTCATGCTCTTTCATCCTCATCTGAGCTTTGGTTTTAGGGGTTTTTTTTTCCCCTCCACCTTGTTTCAGCAGTTGTGTAATGAAAATAGTAACTTAAAATGAGACACCCCCCCATCCTCCCACTCCTGCAAATAAGTACTTTAATGTATGCTTTATTTAAGGCAAAAACTCTCAGTCTGTGTGGCCACATTTTAGAATATAAGAGAATGCATGTTTTGTTGGTAACTTCAGCAATTATTATTATAAAATGGAGCAAAGAAGCTCCATATACCTGCAGTGTACATTTTTCTTGGTCTGTATTACTGAAGTGTTTGGGGAAAGACATCCAGGCTCTAGTCCTGAAACTCTGAACTAAACAGTTGCCTAACAGCTGTATAAAAAAATGGTATCCCTTAGGAACTAATGTGACATTGTGAGAGAGGGTATTTTCTGGAATTATACTGTGAAGCAAGAATATAAATTTGTTAAATAGGCCTTTGAAGGCTACAATAACTTTTAAGTACTTAAAAAAAAAAAAAAAGAAAAAACACAAACCCAAACCAACCCATCAATTTTCTTTAGAGCTTTTAGAGCTGTAAAAAACACGTTGGTATTATGCAAAACAGAGGCTCTAGTACGGATAGATTACATATATACATCCACACATGAGAAAGTTAAGTTCATTTGTTTTACCTTTCTAGCATATAAACTGTTTCCTCTTTGCTCCATTTGACAGTCATCCCTTCGTTTATTGCCGCTATTAGAAGAGCTGCAATGTGTAGGATTAAAATGAAAGCACTAAAGCTCATTAAGTTCTTGGAATGTTTTTTATCCCTTCTCTCAAAATTATGTGAAAACGAGAGAGAAAAATAAAAGCAGGTCTCTCTGGAGAAGACGACACTGTTTCAAAAATGTGGATTAAGACTATACCCCCCACTCCCTTTTCTAAACTTAGAATAGTTTTCTTCAGGTTTTGATTGTTTGATATCTCGCACTTCCCTTTCATATCTCAAGACACAGAGCTGAAAACAATGTTTTTGCATATCAAAGGCTCCAGTGATCTGTCTGCAGAGAAGAAGGGAATCCTGCTGCCATGCTCAAACTTTCCTCTTCTGGAGCTGTCTCTACATATTCCCTGACATCAAGTCATTATAGCTGATCCGGCAGGATGAAAAGAAAAGTGACCCCCACTGGTGCAGACACTGTGTCCAGGTTTCTGCAGCACCAAATCGCGAGCTTCATGGACATATGGTTTTGAAAGAAGCCATTACTTTTGAACAGTGCAGACTGCAGAAAGCATGTGCCTAAAATTCGTTTTTTAAATGCAAAAATGACTTTTTTTTTGTAACAAAAGTAACACTGGAGCAATTGAACAGCAGCTTTTTTGCTTATCTTTATTCCAAGTTGAGTGTTTTCACGAACTCTGCTGAACTGCATGGTTAAATTACTTTTTCTGGGACACTGCGAAAGCGTGAGCATTACCACAGATAGCGGTAACGCGCGAGCCTCGCACGCGTACTTATCGCTGGGGCCCAGCTACGCGGGGGCACGTCTTATTTTAAAACGTTCAAAGTCATTTGCACTATACAAGAAAAATGTACCAGAACTGGAACATCCTATTTACTGGAAGGCGCGGGGTCCAGCTGCACTCCCTGTACTGGAGGCAGGCAACAGAGGGGAGATGAAGATGGAAAAAAAGAAGAGCTGGTATATTTGAAAAGTTGGGAATTCTTCTAAAAATGGTCCCAAAGAGATCTTTTATTTCCAAGCTGTGATAAAACATGAATAAAAATCAAGACCTGCCTCACTTGAGGTCACACAATGCTTATTTGAATTTCTAATCTACCTCTGTGTTCTCCGGCAGGAACTCTGGTAGTTCAGTGGCTTCAAAGTAAACGGGGGGAAGGGAAACAACTCAGTATTTTTAGGTTATAAGTGACAAGAGAACAGTTTAAAGCCTCACAGTTCTGCTTGATCAGCGTACTTACATTCCAGAATTACCCCTGTATTTGTTTATAATCTGAAACCTATCAGAAACTTAGAATGTGCTTATCTCTTAAAATACTTGCAAAGTCTATCTACTGCCTGTGTTGCCAGTTTAGCGTACAAAGGTCATGCTGCCTCTTCAATAGCTTCACCCACCCTCCTTTAAAAAAAAAACCCACCACCCCACCACCATTCCACTGCTAATCTACACTTAAAACAATGCCCATACTTTGCTTTCTTTAAGTGTATTACTCAGGGTTAGTTGATAGTGACAGCAAAATGCTTTCCAAGCATCCTGTCTAGGAGCTGCTATTTCCACGATCATCATATTTCAGGAAGGTGCCCCAGTCTTTTCTTTGGTGCTAGGCAAGCAGAGGGTCCTCTAGCTGCCTTTCCAAGGGGTAAAGAATGCAAAGGATTTTGTTAAAGTGAAAGCGAGCCCCCCTTCAGTCAGGTTGCATCTCTGTGTTTTGGTAAAATCTGGCTTTTTTCTTCAGCTGGAGAAGGTTTTTATTTACCTGTAGAAAATTTGCTCGCCCCTCTCTCTGCAACAGTTGGATGTAATAATGCATTTGTCTTCCTAGTTCTAACTAAAGTGTCTTTAAAAAAATGCAAAGTTGGATGTGATCTTCCCTCAAATGCAAGTGATCTGACTTAGAAACGGATTCCCAGTAAAAGCTCGACTCTGCGCGTGCGTAAGATGAGCCAAACCAGCATTTGCTGTAGAGGATGGAAATGACCTACGAGTTTTTCTCCTCTGAAGTTTACTTTTCAATCCTCTCCTGAAGATGCTAGGTTGAAAAAGGCCAGACTATCGTACTATTCCTCCTCCCGCTCTTCTTTTGACTACTTCTGCAAAGGTTGCACGTTAAAAAAGGCACTTTGAAGGGGAGTCTTTTGCAATGGCTTTTTGTTTTAGTGCTCTCTGAGTTTAGCCAATTACGGTTTCTAGGTTTTCTTTTGAGAGCTGCTGCTGAGGTAACTCGTCACTGCTTATAAGAACAGAGAACAAATGCTGCCATTGTTTCAAGGTAAAATAACTTTCTTCCCCCCTCTTGACAACTTTAGGTGGAATTATACCTGATAGGGAGCTCCTAGCATGTTAGGCATGTAAAAATATTAAACGTTGGATAAAGTTTCAGTACTTTTGTTTCTTTCCCTTTTAAAACAGCTGTTTGCTCATCTTCCAATTACCACGCTTTCTCTTCAAAATGTAAGACTTTAGAAACACGTGGCTGTAAAATCACTTGAATTCCTACAGCTCGTGAAAGCAAGCACAGAGCTTGTGATATTTACTGACCACGTTTCAAGATGCATGCCCCGAGTGACTTTTTTGGTCACTTATTAAAAATAAATGCAAGCAATCACATATTAATTCTCCTGTGCGTTCCTGTGCTTTGAAGCAATTAAGGAAAAAACGTCAGCAATAACTAGCCTTTAGCATCCCTGCTCGGAGGAGACAGCGATGGCCTTCTACCAACATGAAGCCACTTCAAAACAATTGCGGTGCAAAGTTTGCAAACTCCAGCAATCGCTTTGATTAGTCACCATCACCAGACACAGGATCTTTCAACTCCTGGCTGCTGGTGACAAAGGCAAAACGGGAAACAAAACCCCCAAACCACCAAAAAACCTCCAAGCCAGAAAGGCATCTTTATTTTGTTCTTGCTGTAAAGTGTACACGCGTGGTTTCTGAGGATTAAAGCTTGCTGGGAGTTTACTCCAGAGTTTTTGCCCACTGGGGGGTGGTACACGCTACAAAAACTCTGCTTTTAAGAGCCACAAGTCAGATGGTTTTTTGCTGCTGTCCTGCTTTCTCTGTTTTAATTACAACAAAGTCTCCTGTTGAGAAAAACAGAGGCAGCCTCCAAAGGAGGCATTTTTAAAAAAATAATTAAAAAAAAAAAAAATCACTCAAGTTTACAGAATCTTATTTCCCATGATGGCTGTATTAACTATGGTATACATCTTGTCTTTCTCCACTTAAATATATGAATGCACTAAAAAAAAAAACCCCAAACCAACCCAACACACCAGAAAAAAGAGAATTAGCATTTTAAATGTACGCCAAGGGTTGTCACACTGTTTCTGGTATATAGGAGGAACACAGAAGGCAGGAAAAAATAGAGCTTTTTGAAGTGATTAAGTGTAGCCGGGGAAGAAGCAGAAAAGCTTGGAAACAGTATGAACAGAAGGATTAGAGTAACCCCAGTAAATGTGAAGGTAACGGGCTTTTCTCTAAGCCAGGTATACCGTGCGTTTATGAAATACTTGAAAACCGATCTTTAACAGGGCTGTGTTGTGTGGTTTTGGAATAAATTAAAGGAAACTTGAGGGGGTTTCTGGGAGGGAGGGAAGGGCACCGAAACATCGTAAATCTGACCTGATGCGTGGCATATATCGACAAGGAAAACATGCACTGATTTTTCTGTTCTACAGCAGATAATTATTTGCCTTTGCACACTCGAATTGACAAATGCAGTTTCCTATCTAATTCAAAGAAATTGTTCATTAAGGCGCCATATCCCCAGGCAACGGACGGTGAGCGTAACCGATGCTTCTGTCTTTTTGGGCAGCGTGTTTTAGGCAAGGAAATTGGGGTCGGGATAAGGAATTGTTTTTTTTTTTTAAAGGCTGAACACTTTCGGTCTCTTCTTTCTGTACTTTGTATAGAAGGTTTACGTGGAAACCTCTTTGTCTCGGTGGCACTACAGGCGTTCAGCTCAAGTGCTTTTTCGCAGCAACACCGTTTAATTGTAGAG
>NW_010263416.1:25156-25450 GCF_000690775.1 Eurypyga helias
AAAAAGGGGGAGCGGCTGGCCTCCGGCCCAAAGGAGCGAGCCGTGGAGGGGTCCGCAACGCTCCCCGCGACTTGGCGTTGGCCACGCTCGCCTTGGCGCCCCAACCCCTCGGCCGTCAGCTTCGAGCAGCTGTCCCTGCGAAGAGCGGAGCTTGGATATGCCAGCTGGGGGGGATGTTGAAAACTAGGCAGGGTAGGAGGGGAAAAAAAACCCAACCCAAAAATCAGAGCGCTGTGCCCAGATGCGATAAGGCTGGGAGGGGAGGGCTGCGGGCTGAGCGGCGGAAACGCGGGG
>NW_010263417.1:0-203 GCF_000690775.1 Eurypyga helias
TTGGGGGGGTGTAGGGGTAAGGTCTTTCAAGCAAAAGGGGATCAATTGGGCTGAGGTGCATGGAGGTCTTCCATTAGAACTTCTGCCTTACGCTGATGGTCTCTAACCAAACAGCCAAGTGCATCCAGGGCCTCCTCCAATGCAGCAGTTTGTTCAGGAGATGGGGTATGATCAGTCATTCCAAAGGTGCTTTAAGTCCCCCG
>NW_010263418.1:0-14069 GCF_000690775.1 Eurypyga helias
CAGAGGGGCAGGATGCTCTCAGCTGCAGAGAGGAGAGCTGAGCTCTGCTCATGAGAGCCTTCCTCAAGATTAATGCGTTTAGCTTTATAGCTTTCCATCCCGGGTTGTATTAGTTTGTAAACCTTTTATTTAATGCGCTTAATAATAGGATTAAATAAAATGTAATAATTTTATTCATAGAATCATAGAATCACAGAATGGTTTGGATTGGAAGGGACCTTAAAGATCATCTAGTTCCAACCCCTCTGCCATGGGCAGGGACACCCAGGTTGCTCAAAGCCACATCCAGCCTGGCCTTGAACACTTCTAGGGATGGGGCATCCACAGCTTCTCTGGGCAACCTGTTCCAGTGCCTCACCACCCTCTCTGTGAAGAATTTCTTCCTGACATCTAATCTAAACCTTCCTGATTTCAATTTGTACCCATTACCCCTTGTCCTATCACTACAGGCTCTTGTAAAAAGTCCTCTCCCAGTACCCTTGTAGGCCCCCTTCAGATACTGGAAAGCTGCAATGAGGTCTCCTCGGAGCCTCCTCTTCTCCAGGCTGAACAAGCCCAATTCTTGCAGCCTTTCGTCATAGGAGAGGTGCTCCAGCCCTCTGATCATCTTCGTGGCCTCCTCTGGACTCGCTCCAAGTGGTCAATATCCTTCTGATATTGAGGGCTCCACAGCTGGATGCAGCACTCCAGGTGGGGTCTCACCAGAGCAGAGTACAGGGGCAGAATCATTCATGTGACTCTAGCATCATTTTTAGGGAAGGTGAAACTTCCCGTAATCTTTCTCAGCCCCATCAAAATGGGGAAACTGTGGAGCTGTTTGAAACTGCTAAGGAGAATGTTTAAGGGTTTGTGTGTGCACAGTATGAAGAACTTTCCATCGGCAGAGCGCTGAGCGTTCGTCGTCTGTTGCAACACCCTGCTTGTCACCATGATGTGAAGGATGTGTTTATCGTATGTCGGATTTCTTAACACAAGCTGAACGCTGTGCAGACTCATCTAACCTGTGTAGTGAGTAAAGGGTGCTTGAGGTCTGAGTGACTGACGCTTGTGAAGCATACCACGTCGTTATGTGGAAGGAATGCATGTCTGCTTCCGTCTGGAGTGAAGCCTACAGTGAAATCTCAGGCATAGAGGTCAGGTTGTCTCTTAAAGTATACTTGGGAACAAAAGCAAACGGGGTAGTGATGAGTGCTGCTCTAACTTTGTCTATAAAAACTTTTTTTTAGGTAATGTAAGTGTCTCCGTTACACGCAAGAGAGGAAGCAGTCATGTCAGCTCTTTGTCCACCACCGTCTCCTGCAGTTGCTAAAACAGAGATCTGTTTGAATGGCGAGTCACCTTTATTAGCTGCCACTTTTGCTTACTGGGACAATATTCTTGGCCCCCGAGTGCGGCATATCTGGGCCCCAAAGACAGAACAGGTGCTTCTCAGTGATGGTGAAATAACTTTTCTTGCTAACCACACCCTGAATGGAGAAATACTTCGGAATGCAGAAAGCGGTGCAATAGATGTGAAGTTCTTCGTCTTGGCAGAAAAAAGGGTAATCATTGTGTCATTAATTTTTGATGGAAACTGGAATGGAGACAGAAGCACGTACGGACTGTCGATTATACTTCCACAAAGTGAACTTGGCTTCTACCTGCCGCTTCACAGAGTGTGCGTG
The DNA here is from genome assembly GCF_000690775.1 of Eurypyga helias. Lineage (NCBI taxonomy): Eukaryota > Metazoa > Chordata > Aves > Eurypygiformes > Eurypygidae > Eurypyga > Eurypyga helias. The sequence goes on from NW_010263418.1 coordinate 1,665, forward strand.
GATAGGTTAACACATATTATAAGGAAAGGAAGAATATGGATGCATAAGGTAGGTTTATTACTAAAATTACTAAATTACTAATTACATTACTAAAGCCAGTTGTCCAGGTTGTCTTGAACCAAAGCAGGAACGAACACTCTCTGACAGTCCAGGCACTGAAAAAGACAGAGGAGACTTGACTTCTCCACAAGTGTACAATTCTGAGGGTTAAAAGTTATCAATAGATCAGCCAATTCAAGGCTGGATTTTTTTAGCCACATGATTTATCCTGGTAATATATAACCTGGATCTGGCTATCTAAGTGAAATAGGTACCTTGTACACTTTTTCATCTCTCTGATATAAACTGTGGCTTTTGGCTGTGTAAATTAGTGTCTTTAATCTACAAAGAATTGTAAATTTATGGTGTTCCAAATCACTGTTTTCACTGTTGAGGTCTAGAAAAGGGAACTGATGCAATTAATATTGTGGTTGTTGTTACCCTTTTTTTGAAACATATAACTCTATCAGCGAACAGTTTGGCAGGTGTTAAATTGTGGAAAAACTGATAGGACAACCACAGAAATACATCTACTTTAGTCCAAATATTTCTGCTTCTGAAATTCAGAAAGGAAAGCAAGCTAAATTTTTCTGAGGAATTGCAAGTTACCCTTGGGTACGTTATGGGTACTTCCTTACTAAGTGAAAAATCTTAGGTATTTTTGTTTAAAATAAGTAACAGTATAATAATAAAAGTTCTAATCATCTTCATGGAGCACGAGTTGCCTTAGAGCAGTAGATTGCCTGTCAGCTGTAACATGCATGGGGATGTGTGTTTGCCTGATGAAGTTTCTGTTCCTCTTCTGTTTCGAGACCTCTAGTCAGCGTACTTCAGACTTCCTTTTTGACTGCTTACCTCATCTGCGCTGATTAAGACTCCAGAAATAATAAGCTGATGTTAATTTTTGTGCTGGTGTTTCATATTTGCTCCACGAACAAGCTCCATTGGTTTTTGCCTTGTGATGGCTGGCAATATTTTCTGTCGCATTGGCTCCTGATGCTGCCGGGGTTTGTTTTTCAGGGGAAGGGTAGAACATAAAGTTAACTCTCAGTATAGTAGAAGCACATATTTCATTCCTAATCTAGCCTTCTAAAAGTCTGCTGCATGCTAGTGCTTTTGCTGTAAGTGAACGCTACCTCATGCTCTTGATTACATTGCTTCTCGGTGAGTTCGTGTCCTGCAGACTGACTTGTAAGGTGACTGGTCAGGTGAGAATTGCCCATCGTTCTTACCTACAGTACGTCTTCTCCCTTTTTGGACATCGATCTATGCCAGTGTGTTTTCTTCCGCTGGCACTGAGAATGACACAAAGATGCTGCTTCTTATTAGTTTACTCAGAAATTTGTCGTCAAGTTCTTCATTCTTTTACAGATGTTCCCGAAGCAGATAGGTGAACGGGTTAGCTGGGAGGGTGATGCATTCTGAAATAGTCTCTTTTTGGTTTTTTTTGGATGGGGGGAGAGTTGGGAGTAGGAAGGTCAAAGATCCCTTCATATATCTGCAGTTGCACACCCTTACGTAGAAGAGAGAAGACTGCTTGAAAATGTAGATTAAAATTTAGGCCTGAGTTCTGGAACGATAATATTGAAATCGAACAGGCTCACTTTGTAATTTTTTGTTTTGAGGCAGTTCAGCAGCTATGGCTACAACAGAACAAAAAGTGTCGGAGCCATATCTGAACGGAACTACGTATCTGTCCTGGCATTCCTAATGGGTGTGTTTGTTGGCTGTCATGAGTTCTGTGTAGAGCTGGGCGACAGTTTCAGCTAGACCAGCGGAGAAGAAACCTGAACTCAAGGACTAGGTGGAACATGGAACACTGTGAGAAAGACAATTCCAAGCAAGTCATCTATAGGTGATTAGAAGCCCCTTTTATCTACTTCAGTATTGCGTTCTAGATGTCTCTCGAGTAATTTTGAGCGGTTACCTTTCTGAAGAGAAGTGCCTTACATCATTTTGTCAGCCTTATCTTCATGAAGACTGGCTTCTTTTAAAGCAAGGGATCCTCATTGTCAAGGATGTCTTATTTCACTGACATTGAACTCGAGGATGGATGTGCCCTGACGGAATCTGCCTCATTCCAGTTGTTTTTCACAGATGCTTCTTTTAGGTGGTTAGACAAGTTTTATTACTGACTTAGGGCAAGTTAATGTAGCTTGTTCCCTACTCTTCGGCTCAAAAAAAGTTACGTTAACCCTTTTCCCACTTGAAGTTGATCAGCCTTGAGTAGTTCAGGAAGCCAATGAGTAACCAATAAAAATGCCATAACCTGCCAGCATCTAGCAGAAGATATCATTAGTTCTCGCAGCATCTTCTGTTTTTTTGAGGATTGTATTGATGTTCCAGTGATTGGTGCCAAATTCTCTTTGTGAATAACAGCTTGATTCCGTTGTAAGTTGCGTTTTGAATGCAGTTTGCTACTCAGCTGCCGATGAATCTGTTATGAGAACTTTGTCCAGTCTCTTGTACCTCGTGTTTCATGTCTCCTGCCCTTGGTTATAAAACAATGTTTTGAAGACTTTGCGAAGGAGGAAAAAAAAAAACCCCGAGAGTCCTGTTTTTCCTACCCTCCCCAAACAAAGAACTTCTTGTCATTCCGAAGAGCTCATTTTTCGTACTGCATCAGGAACCATCAGTCTGTGCTTCATCCATTTGAAAATAAAAAGCCATACATAAAAGTGGAGTTGTTCACCATTATCTGATCGTGTGGCATGTTCTTGATCTGTAATGAAGAAACTCAGTGTTTTCTCATTGTCATCACACCCTCCCTTTCCTGCTGCTCCTGCCCAAGCGTGTGAGAGGTTTGGTGGGGGGCAGAGCAGGGAGCAGTGATCCGTTTAAAGTGACATCACTTCCCGCTTGTCTCAACCCTGTAAAGGAAAAAAGACTTGAGCGTCGAAATTTGAATCTAAGAAGCCTGACTCCGCAGGGAAGAAGGTGTTTGACTGTTGTGTGATACTTATATAAACCCAGTACCAGAGCGTTTACATTTAACTGCTTCTCTTGCTCAGGAGAGGCAGGAACATTTCCAGAAGATTGTCTTGGAAGGCACGGAGAGAATGGAGGATCAGGTAAGGGCCGTCTGGTCGATGTGTATGGCACACCATCTCAAAACTATTTGACTGCATCTGGTGGCTGTAGGAGTTGGTGCTGCTTCTTATTTTTGGGATCCAGGAAGACACTTTGGACTGGCTGGTGACCTGCCATGTGCAGGAGGCTAAGTTTCTGAAGACAGGATGATGGAAGCTGTGAACAAGTTGAAGGAAAAAGTATTCCATCATTTTATGGGTAAAGTGGAAATCTGTGAAGAATATTACGTTTCAGAAAAGGAAAAGCCGTTTGCCTGAACTTGGAGCTCTGTAAAGGTAGTAGCTTCCATAGATTCATGCTCGCCTCCCATCGAGGATGGTTTTTCACTAGGTCGTTGCCTATCCGAGTTACAGAAACGTACGGACTCTGTCATGGTGGAATGTGATTGGGAACCTAATGGATAAGACCGTGAAAAGAATTTGGTTTCTGAAACTGTAAAATACGAAACTGTGGCTTCAGTTTATTGTCGTAGAGAAATCAGATAAGTAATTCTGGATGTTGATAGCCGTGTTTGGTGTCCTGTCATTGTTAAACACCAGGCGTGGATCTAAAATGCTTAACGGCAGTTGCACGCAATGCGGTACAATCAGGTTATCCCACTCGATGCTTCTTGTCTAGGCCAATCAAACTGGTTGTGAAAATTAGCACAGGACGCTAGAAATACGTTTTAGCCATGATGCTGAGAAGCAAAATGCATGTTTCCAGTTCGTAGCTACTGACGAGCAAAGCCCAAGAAGCCTGTACATCGGTTTCTGCTCATACCACACATCCAAACACTAGGAAGTTACGGATGTTTTGTGTGTAATATTGCAAGTCTGCGTCAGTGGTGACTTCTAATACTGCACAGTGTGCTTTTACCTCAAGCAGTTTTATTTATGGCGCAGGGACAGAGCATCATCCCAATGCTGACAGGAGAAGTCATTCCTGTAATGGAACTCCTCTCGTCTATGAAATCACACAGCGTTCCAGAGGAAATAGATGTGAGTCCTTGTGTTCTTTGCATTCTGAATAAACAACTGGCTTTGGCACTCTGGTTAGGTACTCTCTTGGACAGAAAAAAACCCTCAGGAGTTGGCAGTGCTTGTACACTTCAGTTATTGGACATCAAGCCCTCCCAGGTGACGTAGGGAATAGTTTAACAAAACTTTCAGTAGGGTAAATGTAACTGTGCTAGCAGTTGGTTTTGTGGTCACCACCTGGCAAAACTGACTGCCTAGGACAGTACCATTCCCAAGAGTGGAGTGGAAGAGGTATTCAATGCAAAACAACGTGAATGGGGTGGTAAATGGTTTTAATGTTGCTACCGGTTTCAGCATGGTTTAGATTTCTCACAGGAAGAGCAGAAGTGATCTCACGTGCACTAGTTTAAAGTATTCCGGACAAGGTTATAGGACAAAAAACACCCACTGGGAGTAGTCTCTGACTGGTGGCTGGTGAAGAACATTTAATAATCAAGTGACTCACTTTCAAAATGCTTTGGCTAAAGTCAGAAGGGCTTCTTAAGGATGTCCTTTTTTGAGCAGTCTCACACCTTAGCTTAAATAGTTCCCAAAGAGTTCCCACCTGTCATTATGTACAGAAGTCAGTTAATTGGAAGGTTTTGCAGAGCCTCGTCTGACCTTTGTTTGTGTTTACTTGCATTTCAGATAAGTGACACCGTGCTGAATGATGATGACATTGGGGATAGTTGCCACGAAGGCTTTCTTCTCAAGTATGGATTTCAGTTTTGATTTCTGCTGTAGCAAAATGTTTTAAAATTGTGTGTGTGTGTGTATCTGTATGTGAATGTGGGTATGTATTAAATTAGTTTTCTTTACAGGAGAGGGGACTTGACATGCATTTGGCTTTTTTGAGATTTTTGTCCATAAAATGCTGTAGAAGTTGCTGTCTTTTTAGAAGAACGGCTCTGGGCTAACAGCTGCATCTCTCTAGGCTTGTTGTCACAGAGTCATTTGCTTGATAATGCACTTTATCAAATACAGTTTTTCTTTGAATTACATCCTCATAAAATTAAACATAAGTTTCAAAGCCTTGTATTTTTATGAAATAAGAAAAAAACTGAGTTGTGTTTACTGCATAAACTATGAATAAGAGTCATTAATGGTACAGCACACGGAACGCTTATTATTCAGTTGTGTATTTCTCTTTTTTCCCCTGTTTTCAGTGCGTAAGTAGAAGCAGTTGCACTTGAGAGCAACTTAGTCTCTGCCTGTGGGAAAGCATATTTCACAGATTTTAATTTAAGTTCTGTTCCCTCTCAGAGCCTCTGTTTCCAGTGTCACTGCATTCATTCACGTCGTGCTTAGCACCGTCTGCTTCTGCAGCGTCACATACGCTTTCGGTACTGCAGAAATTCACGTGTTAAATTAACTAATTCTGCACAATAATGCAGTATTTAGGTACACAGAGAATTTGGGAAATAACTGAGTATGGTGGAATGTATTGTTGTAAGCAACTAGAGCCACTGATCCTCAGTGATGAGCTGTTCTCGTAGCAGACGGAGATTTAATGGGCAGGTAGTGGGCTGCAGGGTGTCACTTAGCTGTTCTTGCTACTACTTCTCCATGGAAATTTTGCCCTGAAAAGAAAAGAATAACCAGGCCAATTGTGTGAGGGGTCCAGATGTCTGCTTTTTAGCTTGTCTGCAAAGCTTATCAGCTCATCTAGGTTCAGATTTCAAGTCTTAAATATTGTGTTATGTGGATTTACAGTCACGGAATAAAAATTGGAAAAAAAACCCCAATAAACAGCCATATCAACAATAGCAACCTTTAAAACAAGCAGTCATGCTTCGTTAGTGACTCGGGAAATTAAACTGAACATGTGTTTCTGCCCCAAAGGAAGAGTTTGTAAGTATTCAGGTGGCTTTAACTCCTAGAATATACTTGATAAGACAGATAGAAGCAGGCCCACCCTGAAGTCCACCTGTAGGGTTTCAGAGTCTGAGTGTAGCCACAGTCCTTATCAAGTAGGGATGTTTAGTAGAACCGGATAGTCACATACAATGCATCCTGCAGTAAAGCAGCATACATGTACTCTTGTATATTCACAGATATTGGAAAAAAAAATAGAATAGTGTCTGGACTGTTTAGGGTATCTAGACTTTTTGAAGCTGTGGGCAGGAGTTGGTTTGAGAAAGTGCAGGGGGAAAGGGTAAGAACCCTCAGCAGAAGTTTATTAGAGACAAGTTAATTGTTAATCCAGGTATCTTTACCGCATCTTCCAAACTTCAGAGAAACGGCTTCCGATCTGTGCTGCTGGCGACTCACAAGACAAGGTCACTCAGACTTCTGTCATGCCTGTGTTTATTCTGGGGGACACGAGCTTGTGGTGTCTTCTTGCACGCGTAGCTACCAAGACTAACATAGTTTATCTGCCAAGTCTCCCAAAACTGGCTTTGATCCACAGTTTCAGAAAATGGGGACAACCATGCGAGAGATCCTTCAAGATGCTTTCAGACTCTCCATTACTGATGTCTTTTTACTTTAGATGAATTGTGCAGATTCTGTAATACACGTGGATAGTGGCAGATTTTGTTTGCCCAGTGACAATCTTTGTGCTCATCCAAATGAAAATGTAGATTCTGTTAAACTTTTGGATTGCAGGGGTAAGCCACGCAGCTGTGTGAGGGCCTGTGGGTATGGGCCTATAGGTACGGGCCTATATTTACACTAGGAGGGCTTCATTCCTCTTGTAAAGATGGCAATTCAAATAAAACAATTACTTTGTTTGAAAATTCTGATTAACTGTATTAACCTGCATTTGTTTTAATTTGCAGCGCAATCAGTTCGCACCTGCAGACCTGTGGTTGTTCCGTAGTTGTGGGAAGCAGCGCAGAAAAAGTTAACAAGGTGATGTACTTTCTCATAAACCAAACTGAAATGCTGATGATGAGGCGTGTTGGTGTGTTACATGGAACAAGGTTCATCCGTAGACATACTTGAGGAAGGGATGAATATTGTTGTCTGGTTATCTCACTTCATCTGGTTGGTCTAGCAGTTCATAATTCTTGAAAGATGCCTTACCAGCTGTATTCTGGCAACTGTAAGAAAGCCAGTGTGTGTCACTGAATTGATACTCTGTATAAATGATGAATAAATGAGTATGAGCTTTTAAAATTAGTCTCGTCAGCTAAAATGTACAAATAGAGGTCTGAGCTGGCTTGCCCAATTCAGCTGTGTCAGTGGCTATTGTCTGTGTACTCTTGAAAGATCAGTGTCTGCACAATTTCTCATACGCTGGGGAATAAAAGTTTCTGTATCAGGAACTGCTCGTTTTTCATGGAACCTCGGAGCTGTTGAGTCTGTAGTCACATATGCGTTGAAATGGGCAAACCTGCTAGGACCTTAAACTGTTCCTGTGTTTCCAGAATGTTTTTTCCTGTAGCTGTGTTTGTGTTGACTTCATCTTTAGCAATGAAGTTTTAAAGAGTCTAAATAAGTCTACCGTTTAACTGGTACATCTAGAACTTCCCGGAAGAATGAGAAAGAGGCAAAGTACAGATATAAGCCCCTAAAACCAAGGCCTGTAACGTCAAAACGGTGTGTTGTTCTTGCTGGAGCACATCAGTAGGGACCACGTTAAGGAGCTTTCAGGCCTAGGAGCAATAAGCAGCATTAGCTGTACCTCTTAACGGGGAAGAGTATATACATCATGGTGGATTTGGGAGGAAAAAGGGTAACTCTTGGAAGCTGTCGTTTCAGAACAAGAAAGTAATTACGTTTTTGTGCTAGGCCTTTTTTTCCTGTGATGATATTATTTTCAACTCTCTGATAAGCTTGTCGTGAAATATTTAATTTGAACCAGTATGAAACTAGTCACCTGCACAGCTTTCCCTCTAGTGTTTTGGTGTCAGTGGAGAGTTTTCTACGCCTATTTTAAGCTTACTCAGTAAGTGAAGGAAAAATCAAATGAAGATGTTTTCCTTACTCAGAATTCTCCAAGTACTTCTTTTGTGTACAGCTTTTTCATCATACCATAACGTTATTTTCAGATGAATTGAAAGCAGTTCCTGGAAGGGATGCCCTTGTGTTTACGGCACATTGAAATACTTCTTCAAGCGTGTTTCTTTTTAGCGTAGCGCACTGTGTCAGTGTTCTGTTCAGAGAGATTTCCGTTTGATTTGCATTTAATTAGGGTGTTACTCCATCCCTTCTAAGGGAAACAATGAAGTTAATCTTCAGTTAGGATATTCAGAGACAAATCATGAAGAAAACATCGTTTTCTTTGTGAGAAAATGCATTTCACTGAATCGGTGGCCTCTCTGCATTCACAGCTGAGTCCCTGAATAACTTGGAATACCCTGCAGCTGGGAATGAAAAGAAGGGTTTCATAAAAGAGGGCAGTCCTAGAGCCCTCAGGAATGAGGCGCCACTGCACTCAATGAGTATACCGGTACCGCTGCGCGGGCCGGGTTCCGCGCAGGTACGTAGCGTTACGAGCTTTCTGGGTCTCTGGGCCGCACGGTGACGATACTCCCATGTCCCGAGGCCGTGGTAGAGGTCCTCCATGTGGAACAGCGGTACCACCAGATACTGTCAGGTTCTGACAGGGAATGGTTTTGTGTGTTGGGCTTTTCTGTCCGATTATGGGTATAATCGTCATGTACTAATTACTGAGCTCTGATTTATTTTGTAAGGCTGAAACCTTCCTTTGAGGAAAAATTTGTTTTAATTCTTGAAGTTGATGCCCTTTTTGTACCTATCTCTGTGTATTTCTTCAGTGTGAAGTAAGAACTAAGAGCGTTGGGCTTGCTGAATATAGTATGTGTTAACTGTAGACTATAAGGGAGTTGGAACTGGATGGTCTTTAAGGTCCCTTCCAACCCAAACCGTTCTGTGATTTATTTATTTGACAGTATGTAGGGCTCCTTGCTGCAGTGAAACACAGTAGTCTTTAAAAAAAAAAAAAAAGGCACCTTTAGTAAATCTGCATTTTTAAATAAGCAGTTTGTGATACTTTGTAAAAATTATGGGGAACGCATTGTTTTGTGTGTATTGGCAGTGACGGTAGAACACCCCTGATGAAGTAACTGCTGATGCACAGATTAAAAACAAGCATGAACAGGAGGGGAGCCAGGGAAAAGAAAATGCTCAGTTCTCCATTGAAACCAGCTAACCAGAGTTAATGTGTGTTGTTTCAGGGGTGTCAGAGTTAGCATGATGGAGAAATGTTAAAGGCTTCAGTGCTTATAAAAAAATCGAGGTTTATAGTTCATAAAATAGTTATTCTTTTAAGGTCTAAATGGTTGTGAGTATGCAGGATAATGTGTTGGCAAGCCAGACGTGACAGGAAGAAGAACCAGCCTAGAAGAATGGGGGTCTCCAGGTACACCTGGGGTGGATTTCGCACGCTGCACTTAGCAGTAGCGTGCTCTTTGTGTCAGTGAAACGGCTCCGGGGGAAGTGCTTTCTTGATGGCATACTTCAGCTTTCCTTAAGGCAGACAAAACACCTATTGCATCTTGCTTGTGTGGTGAAGAGCATTAGTCAGAAACCAGGTTGTTTTGGGCCCCCGCGCAAGGATGGAGCCTCCTGGGACAGACGGCGGTGGGACACCACGGGAGAGGAGCGCCATGTTTGCAGTTGGAGATCCTTACTTGTAGCTGTTGCACCACAGGAGTTTGAAAGCGGGTAACGAGGTTCCTTTGTTGCTTTTAATGGAGAGCTTGAGGAAATTACTGAGGAAATAAGGATGGATCCTTCCTGAGGAAATTGACTGTGTGATTGGAGACAATAGCTGCTGTTTCAGTATGGGATGGATGAAGCAGGCACAAAAGGCTGGGAAAGTGACCACAGTAACTCGTGTTGAAGTGATAGGAGGAGGTAGCAGAAGGCAAAAGTGATTTGTTGTATGTAGTTGGCTAAAACCCCAAACTCTGCCAGAAAGCGTATTTTTTCTTCATTTGACAAGAAGTTGGAGTAACACCGTCTACAGCGTAGTAATTTAAGCATGCCGCTCTTCGGTGACCTGGGTAAAGTTTGGGCTTTTCCAATAAGCACGATGAACTTTTTTGTTCGTCATTTGAAATGCCTGATTCTAGTCAGAAATTGCATTTGATGATCAGTTCATTCCGTACATTTTAATGTTTTTCAAAACTGTCCTTTCCAATACAGATTGTGAGAACGCTGTGTCTCTTTCTTACGCCGTCGGAGCGGAAGTGTTCCAGGCTCTGTAGGAGCGAGTCTTCTTTCAAGTACGAGTCAGGACTCTTTGTTCAAGGCTTACTCAAGGCAAGTACACGTAGGGAAGTTCTGTTCTGCTGTGGTTTAAGGGCATCCTTCAGTGGGTGTGTATGCGTGTGCATGCAATATTCTAATGGATTCCAGTGGAGGGTGTCCCTGCCCATGGCAGGGGGGTTGGAACTGGGTAGTTTTTAAGGTCCCTTCCAACCCAAACCATTCTGTGATTCGAAAATTTAGGCATAATGCTTTAATATTGTTTTGTTCCAATATAGCTTTGTGGGTTTTTTTTTTTAAACTAGAAGAATAATTGTTTTTCCACTGAAACAGGATGCAACAGGAAGCTTTGTGTTGCCCTTCCGTCAAGTCATGTACGCCCCGTACCCTACGACACATATAGATGTCGATGTCAACACGGTGAAGCAGATGCCCCCTTGTCATGAACACATCTATAACCAGCGGCGGTATATGAGATCTGAGCTGACAGCCTTCTGGAGAGCTAATTCGGATGAAGAAATGTCCCAGGATCATATTATCCACACAGATGAGAGTTTCACACCTGATCTGTATGTACTCCTATCTCTCAAAGTTACTTGATTAGGGACAAGAGAGTAAAGTAGTAGAGTGTACTTTCTGATAAAGTACTTGAGAGTTTGCTTTTAAGAAGCTCCTTCAACCCTGGTAGTTGCGTTCGTTTTGGATGAATTTACCTCTTCTGTTGGTAGTTTTGTGGCATTAAATATTACTGAGGTCCATTTTCAGTGATACTTCTGACCACGTTACCTTAATCTTCTTGTCTGCTTTAATTAGGGGTGTAACAGAGCTGAGCATACTTGGCAGCGCCCAGTGGCTTTCCCGGGTTCAGTTCATTTCATCTGGAAGTTTTGCTTTAAAATTCTGTATCAGCTTTAAAAATAGCAGGATTATAATTCACAAAAATTTTTAATTTCTGACAGATTATTAATCCTGTTGCTGTGCACAACTGCTGGACGGTTAGTGCCATGAAGGGACACTAACTCACATGTTTGTTTGCTTTCTTTTCTGTAGAAATGTCTTTCAAGATATCCTGCATCGAGATACATTAGTAAAATCCTTCCTGGATCAGGTAATTGTTGATTTTTCAGAAAGAACAAGAGAGGAAGTTCAGTACTTTGAGCTCAGTAACAGGTAGTTTGACGTGAACAGAATTTTGTTGGCTCGGTAGCTCTTTCTCACACTAAGGGGTATGATTTTTCTCTGCAAAACTAGAGAGAAAAATACTTGTGTTATTTGTAGTGTTAGTGTAATGCTGAAACTCCCTCTTACGTATGAAAAACAATGCACGTTTTCCGATGTGGTGCAGCAGTGTCTGCCGTTACAGTGTGGAGAGGGCTACCTGACTGGGATTCATTTCAGATCATTTTAAGAAGAAAAATAGTATTTTATCCAGACCGACTTGTAAAACAGCTTAATTTTATCGCGTCTCTGCGGCTGGAAGACCAAGGAAGAATGTTCCTTGTATCTCCAAACTTGCTGTTACTGTGCCCGCTTCGCTGTAATAAATTCCCATGCAGTGTTTCTGTTCCACGTTTGGAGTGTTCATATTCCACGTTTTTAAAATGAGTCTTGAATTTGCAGGTCTGCTTAATTTTCTGGTATCATTTTTAACAGATCTTTCATCTCAAGCCAGGCCTGTCTCTGAGGAGTACCTTCCTTGCACAGTTTCTGCTCGTTCTTCACAGAAAAGCCTTAACTTTAATAAAATACATAGAGGATGACACGTAAGTGGACAGGCAGTGGGAAGCAGGCTTTGAGGTACTCCCTCTGTTCTTTTTTACAACACCCTTTTTTATTTCCTTGCAGGCAAAAAGGAAAAAAACCGTTCAAGTCTCTTCGTAGCTTAAAGGTAGATCTTGACTTAACAGCAGAGGGCGATCTGAACATCATCATGGCCTTGGCTGAGAAGATCAAGCCGGGCCTGCATTCCTTCATCTTTGGGAGGCCGTTCTACACCAGCGTACAGGAGCGGGACATGCTCATGACGTTCTGACGCTCTGCGCTGCCGACGCGCGGGGTCGCGTGGCGCCAGAAGAAACCTCTGGGCCTGGCCGCCGCA
>NW_010263418.1:14115-19132 GCF_000690775.1 Eurypyga helias
AGCCGAAGGGGATCTCCGTAGGAGGGAGTATCAGCCTAGGGAGACAAGTGTGATTGTAGTGCCTCCATCTCTTCTGCGTGCTTCTTCTGAAAGCGAAAGTAAATCTTACCAGAGGTTCCTTTGCCGTATGGGGATAGTAGATAAATTTGAACACGTTTTGACGTACGATGAAGGGAAGCATTTTAGTTTTCTTTCCCTGGAGGCTTCCTTCCGGTGCATGTCAGTTCTTCCCAGTGTCTCCGTGTCAGTATTTTTGCTGTTTCCGCAGAAAACTCTACAAAAGTCCTCTCTAATCATGGAGGTGGCAATATATAAAAACTCCTCCTTAAAGATTTTTTTTAGAAGTGGTTGATGTATGTGGTACAAATCTGAAATGTATCTTCTCTTCTTCGCTTTCCCTTTTTTAACCCTACCGGCTCCTTCATTAGAGCATCTAAACGTGTTTGGGATTTTTAATACACTACCAAGTGCTGTTCTTGTGTGCAAACCGCTGACTGTGCGCAGCTTGACTAGCGGGGCATGGGCAGCGGGTCGTTATTTAAGCAGCTTTTTGGTGAGCGCCAACCAGGGTGTTCGCTCACGGGCCGTTGGGGCGTCCTGCAGCGGGGTGCTCAGCCACCCGGCCTACCTCGCCTCTCTCGAAACGCAGAACTTGTGTCCTTCAGCAGCAGGCGCCACTCTTCCTGTCTGTAGGCCAACTCCACCAGGTTGCGCCAAGCCTCCTCCAGCCTGGCCTTAAACACTTCCGGGGATGTGGCATCCACAGCTGCTGCTGACTTTTCCACTGTCACTTAGAAAAATGTTCGGTTCAAGCATTAGACCTTCCCAGGGAACACCGGGGAGATGTCCAAAACAAAAGATAAAGCCGTAATTCAGTTTTACATTGTCGTCAGTGTATGTAGTAATCCGTAATTTGGAGATGGACAGCCATGGACTCATGTGATCAGCATTTTGCCAGGTGGATTGCAGTGGATAATCGTACCGGTCGTCTTCGTCCATTACAGCACACCTCCAGCTTTGCTGTGCTGGAAAACGGAAGCACGTTTCCGGTTTGCATGCCTCGGTCTTTCTCTCTCGGTGGCGTGCAGAGCAGCGTGGTGTCAGGTTAATCCAGACCCGGGCGTTTTGGGTCTGGAGTTCGACACGTGGCTGGTGCGCGTTACGCCGCGACCAGGGGTACGTCTGCGCTGCGTGCTGCTGGGTTTCTTTTGCAGAGGAATGTGTTTGTGTCACCTTCGAGCGTAACCTGGTAACGCGGTACTCGTCGTGGAAGAGCTGCAGCTGTGATTGGAGAGGCCTCTGTTGCTCTGCTGCTTAAATTGCTTAGAACTCTCCTTGGTCAACAGGTTTCTGTTTTCAAGACGACTTTTTGCTGTGTTTCACGCAGTGAGGCATAAAACTTACCAAAACTTAGCTTAGTGACCTCTGAAAGTTGCAATACCCGTCTTTTAAAAGGAATACTGTCCTTTATTTAGATGTCCAGAACTCCCTTGCATTTCCTGGAAGACAGAGGTTTACAACTCAGCGTTTGGAGGGTCTGCAAGGCGTGGGATTGAGCCCCGGGCGCACCCGGCTTTGGGGGCGAGCATCCTTAGCCTTACCCGGTCGAGCAAGTAACGGTGTTTCGCGGAGCCGTTTGGTTGCTGTACGCGGGGGTGGGACTCCTGCAGTGAGCCCGGCGCTTCCTCAGATGAACGCTCTGAGATCCTGCTTGTCTACCTGTCACTGTTATTTCCTTCTGTGATTTTAATCGGTTGATCCATTGGAAAAGAGCCTGATTGTGCTGTTTTTACTCCCGTGCCCAAGGTGGTGAGTAAAATGCAGCGAACACTGCGAAACTGCCAGTGCAGAGGCCGTGCTGACGTCTGGAGAGCTTTGAAGGTGCTGCGGGAGGCAGCGCCTGCAGCGTGACGGGCACGGCAGACCTAGGGCTGGCGCTGCTGACCGCTACGGCTGGTTCGCTGGCCGAGGGTGCCATCACCTTTGGACATGGCTAAAAGCCAGGAACTGCCTCAGCTGCTGCTTGTGTTGCACAACTGTCACAAGTGCAGAATGTATGGTGAAGTAAATTATTAAATGCATCTGCATGTTGTATTGTAACTCTTGCTCAGGAAACGACATATTCTAATTAAATTCATGCACAATTTTTTGCTATAATTGCTGCTGATTTTTTTTCATAGCATTTCTGTTCCATATCCTGGGCTGTATCCAGAGAAGAGTGACCAGCAGGTCGAGGGAGGGGATTCTGCCCCTGTACTCTGCTCTGGTGAGACCCCACCTGGAGTGCTGCGTCCAGCTGTGGAGCCCTCAACATCAGAAGGATATTGACCGGTTGGAGCGAGTCCAGAGGGGGCCACTGAGACGATCAGAGGGCTGGAGCACCTCTGCTATGGGGACAGGCTGAGAGCGTTGGGCTTGTTCAGCCTGGAGAAGAGAAGGCTCCGGGGAGACCTTATAGCCCCTTCCAGTGCCTGAAGGGGCTACAAGGAAGCTGGGGGGGACTTTTTACAAGGGCCTGTAGTGACAGGACAAGGGGGAATGGGTTTAAATTGAAAGCAGGGAGGTTTAGATTAGATATCAGGAAGAAGTTCCTCATGGAGAGGGTGGTGAGGCACTGGGACAGGTTGCCCAGAGAAGCTGTGGATGCCCAATCCCTGGAAGTGTCCAAGGCCAGGCTGGATGAGGCTTGGAGCAACCTGGTCTAGTGGAAGGTGTCCCTGCCCATGACAGGGGGGTTGGAACTGGGTGATCTTTAAGGTCCCTCCCAGCCCAAACCATTCTGTGTATTGGGTAGAGTCATTCTTTTAACCTTGAAATAAATGAGGAACCTTGTTAATTTAAAATGTGTGCTGAGATGGTGAATCACAGACTTGCTACTGAGAGAAGTCACATGGTACTTAGTTCCCCCATGAAGGACGTCACTCATTTCAAGCGGAGACCAGTGCGACTTGCGCTGCCTCTGATGTGCTCTACTAAGAATTTAGCCTCTACTTTTAAAACGTTTTAATCCCATATGTGAGGATTTAGGAATGTTTAAGGAATTCAATGACCTCTAGCAGTCAGTGAATACCTCTTTCAGGATTTTGATTCCTTACAGCTAAAAGAACAGGGCATGTTTATGTCTTCCAGGTGGATTTGGAAGGGGAGTAGTGTTTTTCAGCATTTTCAGTAGCACATTTTCCGTGATCCTGATTCCTGGTCTTTGCTTACCTATAGAAGACACCCACTGGAATGTCTTATTTGTTAGGACTGCAGAGGATGCTCCCATTTTGTGTATCAGCATGTCATCAGTGTTATTCCAGAGCAAAACGGGTATTTTGGTAACTTCTTATCCCTCAGCCACCGGTGTGATACACCAGTACAGACTTCCAGGGCTTTGTTCTCCGCTGGGAAAAGGTGCCAGAAAGATGTTATCTCCCTGTTCTCAGGCCTGTGGAGGCACAGTGGCCTGAAGCAGGCGGATGTGTCTGCAGGGCCCTAGACGTAACACCTCTCCTCAACAGTCCGGGGGCGTCAACCGTGAGCATTCGTGTGCAGCGTGTTTTCCTCTTTACCTCTGACTGGTACCTCTCCTGCTTGGGCAAAGCACCGGGAAAGCTCCGCAGCGGGATGTCCTTATTTACAGGGTTGTTCATGTGGGACTGAGAGTATCGCACGAAATAGCTCTCTTCTCAAGGCCGCTGCTCACTCGCGTGTTCAGAGGTTCCGAACACTTCAACTGAAGTTGAGGGGCACAGAAAAAGGGCACAGCGCTGGCAGTGACCCTGGAATAAGTCTGACATCGGTTCTAACTAAAATAACGGAGCTGCCTTCAAGAACTCTTGACTTTCCATTAGCAGAGGGCAGCTTTCCCAAGCAAAAGACCTGTGGAAAGAGAAATTTCTGCTTAAAGGCACAGAATAGCAGCTGCTCATTGTTCCCTTCTTTCAGACATTCCCACCCCTGTTGTCCTGTCGCTGGAGGGGGGCTGACAGCCCGAAAAGGGCCAGAAGACCACCTGGGGAGCTGCAGGTTGACCGGTTTCACTTGGGTGGTGGGAAATTCATGAAGTGTCCTCTTGGGGCGTGTGCCTTGAGGGGGAAGGTGGTGATGGGGAGCTGTCAGCACAGCTCTGCTTCACCCACCTCATTGCTTTCTGGGACAAATGACTGGATTTGTGGACACATGGAAAACAGGGGATATCACAGAATCCCAGAATGGTTTGGGTTGGAAGGGACCTTAAAGACCATCCAGTTCCAACCCCCCTGCCATGGGCAGGGACACCTTCCACTAGACCAGGTTGCTCCAAGCCTCATCCAGCCTGGCCTTGGACACTTCCAGGGATGGGGCATCCACAGCTTCTCTGGGCAACCTGTCCCAGGGCCTCCCCACCCTCTGCGGGAAGAATTTCTTCCTGATATCCAATCCAAATCTCCCCACTTTCAATTTAAACCTGCTACCCCTTGTCCTATCACTACAGGCCCTTGTAAAAAGTCCCCTCCCAGCTTTCCTCTACCCACCCCCCAGGCGCTGGAAGAGGCTGGAAGGACATTGGAAAGCTGCGGTACCATTTATGGTGACTTCAGCAAGGCTCCCAGCACTCTCCCACTATGTCCTTGTATCCAAGCTGGATGTTGGGCTCTGGGTGGGCGCCCCATGGCGGGGCAAACACCTGGCTGGGTGGTCGGCTCAGGGTTAGCGGCCCCTGGGTCGTATCTGCCTGGAGGCTGGTGTCTCGAGGGATCCCACCGGATCTGCCCTGGAGCCTGTCCTGTGACCTGGGAAGGTAACCAAGTGCACTGTCAGGTTTGCAGGTGACACCAAACCAGGGGCACAGCCGATGGGCCTTAGGGCCAGGCTGATGTCCAGGGCGGCCTGGACTGGTGCGAGGGGAGCGCAGGGCTCCCTGCGCACTCGGGGCAGGAGCGAAGGGCAGCCCCGCCTGGGGCAGGCAGAGCCCTGGCAGCCGTGCTGTGAGACCAGGGGCAGCCCTTGGGAGCAGGCCCTGCCGGGAAGTCAGCTGGCAGGGCCAGAGAGG
>NW_010263418.1:19186-19414 GCF_000690775.1 Eurypyga helias
AGGAGGCGGCGCCATCTCCCTGCTTGGAGGGTTCCCAGCCCTGACAGGCTACAGCCCTGAAAAACCTGGTCTGAGCCCTTGGCTGTGCCAGCTCTGGGCAGGGAGATGCTCTGGAGACCCCCTGAGCTCCCTGCCAGCCTCAGCTGTCCTGAGGTGCTACGGGCGGGCGGCCTGGCTGCCCTCACTGCTGCTTACAATCAGAGAACGGGCAAGGTGGGCAGTGACCTC
>NW_010263418.1:19804-27576 GCF_000690775.1 Eurypyga helias
GAAGGTGTCCCTGCCCATGGCAGGGGAGTTGGAACTGGATGGTCTTTAAGGTCCCTTCCAACCCAAACCATTCTTGATTCTATGACCTCTGGAGGGTAGTGGGTCCAACACCCTGCTTAGACCAGGCCAGCTTCCATCAGCGTTGCTCACAGCGTCTCCTGGTCAGTCCTGAGTCTCTCCAGTGGCACAGACAGAAGCAGGGCCCTTTCACAAGGGCTTGCAGTGACAGGACAAGGGGTAACAGGTTTAAATTGAAAGCAGGGAGGTTTAGATATCAGGAAGAAACCTCTGGAGGGTAGTGGGTCCAACACCCTGCTTAGACCAGGCCAGCTTCCATCAGCGTTGCTCACAGCGTCTCCTGGTCAGTCCTGAGTCTCTCCAGTGGCACAGACAGAAGCAGGGCCCTTTCACAAGGGCTTGCAGTGACAGGACAAGGGGTAACAGGTTTAAATTGAAAGCAGGGAGGTTTAGATATCAGGAAGAAATTCATCCTCGGTAGAGCAAACTCTACTGTGAGAGCACAGGCGTGTGAGAGATTAAAGGTGGCCCTGGACTCACTGGTGAAACTGTGGGTGTGCTAATTCATGAACACCAGAGAGAAAGGGTCAGGTTCCAGGAATGTGGTATCTGCAGGGTGTAGCACACACGTTAACGTTAGCGGCAGCATGTCCTTCAATTGAAACCTGGGGGCTGATGGGGACTTTTTGTGAAAATATCCATCTGTAGAAGGAAGAAACGAGAGGAATGCAGACATACAAGCAAGGAGAAATAGATAAAGCCACTGAAGATGTTTTTGGCTGAGTGTCAAAGTAAAAAGCTTGATGCTTTGAGGTGGTGATATCTCGAAGGCAAATGTCTGAAGCGTCATCCCTAACCTGCATCTAACGATAAGCCAAAATGTTTTAAAATGTACGACAGCCAAAAGCTGGCTTGTGAAACCAAGTGTGAAGACAGCTTCTCTTCCATTTAGAAAATTGTCTCATTATAGTACAACAAAGTGCCTTTTCCAGCTTAGTGGAATACCACTAATGGTTGCCAGGCTTTTGGTTTTCACTGGAAGCAGCAACGTAAGGAATTACAGGTCAGGAAATACTGAAATTGAGTACTGCAGCCTCTACATACAGTAATTCAATATTTCTGCCAAAATGTTACAGGTTTAAATTGAAAGCAGGGAGGTTTAGATTAGATATCAGGAAGAAGTTCTTCCCGCAGAGGGTGGTGATGCACTGGGACAGGTTGCCCAGAGAAGCTGTGGATACCCCATCCCTGGAAGTATCCAAGGCCAGGCTGGATGAGGCTTGGAGCAACCTGGTCTAGTGGAAGGTGTCCCTGCCCATGGCTGGGGGTTGGAACGGGATGGTCTTTAAGGTCCCAAACCATTCTGTGATTCCATGATTCTATGTTCAGTAGTGGGACTGATGAAGCTGCAGTTTCATCCTTTCGCATTCACCCACAGAGATGCAAAGCAGTTTGTCCTTGCTGTCTGTCTCAGGCTGCCTCTTCACTGTAGATTGACATACAATCCCAGAGTGGTTTGTATTGGACAGCCTGGCCTTGGACACTTCCAGGGATGGGGCATCCACAGCTTCTCTGGGCAACCTGTCCCAGTGCCCCCCCACCCTCTCCGGGAAGAACTTCTCCCTGATATCTAATCTAAACCACCCCACTTTCAATTTAAACCCATTACCCCTTGTCCTGTCACTACAGGCCCTTGTAAAAAGTCCCTCCCAGCTTCCTTGTAGCCCCTTCAGGCACTGGAAGGTGCTATAAGTACTCCAGATTAATCCTGCATCACTTTGCCTCCTGCTGGCATTCACTCCCCGGTCTTCATGACAGCAGTATTTGGGAATAATTTCTGATAACCTAGATTCTGAGGGAAGGATCTTCTGGCATTGGTGAGGTTTTGTTTTGTTTGTTTTTTTTTTAGTAGCCAAGGGCAGCTGCACAGACAAACCACAAACCACAGAAACGACCTGGACAATAAGCAATGACTAATTAATTTCATACCAGTTTTTGGCAGAGAATTGGGTACTGATGGGCTGAGGAACATTTTGGTTTCCCTCTGCTTTTAGCTTTGTTACTGGCAAGGTCTGACACTTCCCCTCTGGGTTGGAGTGGAGAGGTAGCTGATGCAAACTGATTAACATATCTGTTGACTAATGATCACCCTAGAAGGAAATGGGTAGACAGTAAAATTCTCAGTGATCCAGGCAATCAGATACACCAGCTTGTAATTAAATATCAATGCGGAGTATTGGGCTTGACTGTGAAACTGTTAATTATGGGTTTGAAGCCCTATGAAATTCATGAACACATAATCGCAATCCATCTACAGTTCTGTCAGTGTGGAGGTGCAAATCGATTTCCTCCCACAACGAATCAGACAGACACAGGCCTGGTGACGGGTTGCCCAAAGACGGTCCCTCCAGCATCCCGGTGGGCTGGGGCAAGCAGGTCAGCACCACTGCTGTCTGCAGGTATTCATGCTCCCAATGCTGGAGGATCCGCCTTCCTTTGTCCTCTGCCTGATTTCATACCTTACTCCCTGGTTTTTCGTATTTTAAGCTGAGATTTTTGCTATCCTTGCATGTTCCCCACACCTGTTTGCTTTTCCCCATTGTTCCAGGTTTTGCTACATCTGCAGCCAAATTTGTCATGCCTGACACTGTCGCTTAGGCAGCATCAGGCATACGTGGCTTTACCAACAGTAAAGCCCAGTGTGGGTGCCTGTGCACCCCGAAGTTCCCCCACCAGCGTTGAGTTCAGCGTGGTGGGACTCAATTCCTAGCCCTAATCACTTCAGCCTCCTTTACCCTGCCTGGCGCCTACTAAGCATGCACAGGTTCTCACCATACACACCGACTGTTTACGCACCAGAGCAGCAACACCTCTGCTGTGGGTTGTAACAGGTCCCTCACAGGACCTTGGCTGCTGTGGGGCCACGTGTCCCACTGGACCTTTGGTATGCGGCAGCCAAGGGAGTTGTGAGCTCCTGGATGTGCAGGAATCCAAATTAATGAAGCCGTGAGGCACCCTTAGATGCCAGGACCTGCAGAAACGGGAAACAGAGAGGCACGAACAGGAGCATGGGGCAGCAGCACGGCAGCTCGCAAAATGAGCTTGTGGTTATGGTTCAGGGACCCGCGATGCTAGCGTGTCCTGACGGCAGTGCGCTCGTGGGTGACTCCCCGTGACTCCGCTGAACAAGGCTGCTCTTCGATGCCAGCTGGTAGTTGCCATGGTGGCTCTGTAAAATGCAAATTGTACTTCAGGCCCTTTCACCATCCCTCAAGCCCTCCACAAAAAGGCAGCTGTATTTCTGAGTGGATTTTAGGGTAGCTGCAGCCCACACGGCTGTGACATCTGGCTGAGCTGTATTTACAGCTATTTCAGGCAAAATTTTCACGTGGATACAAAGCATACACAAACACAATGTAAACTGTGAAGCTGTGACAGAAGTACAAGAAAGCATTCCATTCACATTTCTGATCATACTTGTAAGAAAAAAAATGAACATAACAAAAAAGGTCTAGATAATAGACTCCATTGACTTTCAGAATGTCTCTTTTCAAACTAACCACCTAGTTTTCGATCCCACCTTTGCATATCTTAATAGATTCCATTGTCCATTTGTGAACAAACCTACCAGTCTCTCACATGTGAAAAGAAACGGTTGTTTAACTGGTCTTACGGGTGTTGTGACGATGTGATGTCTTTAATTAGTCCCAGGCAGGTGCCAGATTGTAAATACCCTTATTACAGAAAAAAGTAGCCAAATCTATAGGGGTAGCTTTACACATTAGTGTCAGAGTAGATCTAGTTTTTCAATTATGGAGTTTCATTAATCAAGAGTGTGTACACACGAAAAATCGCGCAATGCTTGAGCAGATGGTGGTGCTGGTAGAGGCCGCATTAAATGTCCCAGCATTTTTTTGTGGCTTTGATGTGCTTTTTCTGCTGGTAATTTTATTTGAGAGTGCAAATTCACAAGGTGAATACCAGAGCTGCCTTTCATTTTGCTAAAAACTTTCCCTTTTCAGTACCCTTGCTTTTGTTAATTTCTGAGGCTCAGGAACGACACGTTACAAAAACAATGCATCGGGCTAGATGCCAAAAGGTACGTGCGAGGGATTAAGCACAACCCTTCTACAAAGGATAATATTTGGAAGTTGCAGCAATTTTGAGGCGAGCCTTGGGCAGCCAAGAGCTACCAGAGCGATGCTGAAACCACAGACTGCAGTCAGAGAAACCGGATAGCAACAGTTCCGAAAGAGAGCTTTAGGCCTTTCAGTTTGAGCTGAGCTTCCCACACCTGCTCTGGGATACAGGCAAAGCTATGAAATGAGCTTTAAAAAGGCAAAAATAGAAGGTGCTGGGTTCTGGCACAGAGGAAGAGAGATTAAGTTATTTTGCAGGAGACTGAAGGAAGAATCCAAGAGGCAACAGTGCGATGCTACGAGCCCAGACAGAATGTGGCTTGTCCAAGAAAGAGGAGCAGGATGAGAACCCAGGTTGCCTCCCAACAGCCCCTGTTATTCTAATTCTTCCCTTTGGCTCTACAGCTCAGACAGGGACAGAGAGGTTTTCCTATGGAGAGGGAAACCTCCCCGTGGCTCTGCAACAGTTTAAATGGGGAAGAATTAAGCATTTTTCACTTGAGGCCATTTGTCTGAGCTCCAAAGAGCCTGATTGTGCAGAGACCAAAAACATTTTTGCTTCTAAACCCAAACAGGGCTACTTCTTTCCTGAAAAACAAGAGAGTGTTATCCTGCTGTGCAATGAAAGATAGATTCTTTGGGCTGTGGAAAGGAGGCTGTTAGATAACTCGGGTGCCAGAGGTCACAAAGCCGTCCTCTGCCCCGCTCGGCACACAGAGACCTCCTGTCTGTCTGCGGGCAGCTACACAGCTCCGTGGCGGTCAGTGGAGCCTGTGACCGAACCCATCGAGGAGGGATTTCAAACGCTCTCTGTTTGCGAAGAGAATTCACATAACAGTCTGAGGCAGGAGATGGGAAGAACAGCACAATGGCACAGCAAAAGCAAAGAGTGTGGCTACGGCCGTGCTGAAAGGGCAGCATTTACTGCAGTGCAAACAAGGGATTTGGGTGGAAGGAGGAGGACTTGGCATGGTTATACATGAAATTCTTCCAAAGTGGGAAGCAAGAGAAAAAGATCCATCTGTGGAGGTCAGGGAAACTGAGCCAAAGTCTCCTTGGAGGAGACTGGGAGGACCAAGAGTGCAAGGATGCCCGGGTGGGGGGAAGGGGCAGAGCAGGAGACCATCAGCAGTGCACCGGGGAGTCTCAGAACGTGAAAGCTGTGTGTGACAGCCATGGCGCTGAGACGAAAACCAGTGGATGCATTCACAGGACACGGAACAGCCTTAGTGGGTGTGAGGTTACTCAACTGCAAGCCTGTTGTTCTGTTGCATCGTGTTAGCATTTGGAGAAGCACTGCAGGAGTGCTTTCACAGAGCAAAATAATTGGTGCTGAGGACCTGAAGCCCACTCTTGCATGTTTTTCAGCAGTTTCACTTTGGATGAGCTTGAGTTCCATCCCATACACTGACTGCTCACTAGCTGCTGCAGTGCCTCTTCCCGTCCAGTTTAACGGGATGCAATCCATTTTATGCAGTCCATCAGGGGAGCCATACCACAGTGAGGAGGGGACAGATGGCCACGTGAATGATTTTAGGAGAGCATCCCTGGTGTGAACTGAAAGACTGCTACAGATGTACCCTCTGGCCAGGGGGCTGAGCACAAGTAATGAGTATGAGTGTGTAAATGAAACTAAAAGGGAAGAAGGATAATAGGAAGGATAAATAGGGAAAAGAAAAAATGGAAAAGGAAGAGGTAAATTATCTAGGAAACTCAGGAAGAAGAGGAGAAAGGAATACCAACAGGACTTTATGTTCAAAGGTAGCATGGCGTGGGGCAGAAATTAATCTATTTTGAGATCTGGTAGAAAAATGGTCTGTTTTTGTCATAAATGCATTTGAATTTTCAGCATTAAAAAGAAAAATCTGTATGTCAGAAACCAAATAGGTGTTAGAATGACCGTATTTACATGCCTCTGTTTTTTTCCCCACATCTGGTATGGACTGCTATGTTTGTCTTACTAGTGGTAGAAGATGGTTGAAATGCATTTATCCAATTCCTTCCCCCTTTCTCCTCCCTCCCAGCTAATCACGTGCAGGCAACTTTTTTGTTTCTAGCAGACAATCCACGCAGCATGTATCAAAAAAAGCAGGCAGAAAGATGCCTCAGCAAATATATCTGTATGGGCTTTATGGGAGGAATTATGGGAGGAATTTTTAAAATTATTGTAATTTATCTGAATGCTTGTAAATACACACAGCTTGATCAGGGGCTGTTGAAGTGGACTGAAAAACATTTATTAGTATCAGACATGGGATGAGGTCGTGGAAAAACTCAGTATGTTTAAGCTTTTCATAATGTGCTTGAAACAGTCTATGGAAAGGAACTCACAGGTTCTTCTCCAAGGACTTTTTATGCTGCAGCTTCTCCATTTTTCAGAAGTTTGGCTTCTCGTGAGAAAACTTCTCTGCAGTACAGAGAAGCAAGGCATCTTGGAGCCATCTCACACTTGCTTGTGGGCAGAAATTGTGGAATGCTGACTATTCCGCATGTCAAACCTTGCCAATGGCTGGAGAAAAATAAAGCCATTATTAAAAACAGCATTGTCATTTTTTTCCAACAAAAGCAAGACCCATCTGGTTCTTATACAGCCTGAGACCATGTCTCCAAGGCTAAGGAGCACAGACTTGGCTGACTTAAGGACGGACTTCAGAACCAGGATATTTTTAGCGTTTCACATTTGAAATCTGCTTGGCTCAGGGAAGCGGGGAGGCTGTAGGTGAGGAGAAGAAAGAGAACCAAGGACAAGAGCTATGTGTTTCCATGATACCCGAGGCAGGAGAGAGCTAAATGCCATCTGCCACAAGCTGGAAGGATATGGCTTACATCACGACAGCATCTCAAGGTTTCAGCTTCAGCATACCTGAAAAAACAGCTCTGGTGACGGTAGAATTGTCTGGATTGTGTAGGTTTTAGGCAGTTTTTTGAAGCCCTGCGTTGTTAGCCTTCATTTTCTTGTTAGGAGATTGCTCTGATGAGTACAAATGACTCTACAGGCAGCCGAGGGCAGAGATAAAAGGTGATGGGGTTTATACCTCATTCATCAGTGTTAAGTGATTGTGGTGAGCCACTTGAAGCCAGCTAAAGACAGTTCAGGACAGGAATTATTCAAGGTCTACCATGTTTTAATACTGCCTTCCTTTAATAAGTGATTGCTCTGAAGGAGACATTCTGTTTGCTGTTAAATTTTCTTGGGAGTTTATGATAACTGCTCCTAATAGTGTTCTGGGTTACAGGGTGGCAGAAAAAAGCTCTTTAAAGTAGAATATTTTAGTTAACAAACCACCTGGCTTTTGTCACAAGTGCAGACATGTCCCAAAGTCAGTTTGAGCCAAGTCACGGCTTGTCAGTAAGAAAGTGAGGCTTTGCTCCAGGAGCATATCTACAGCACAGTATTTCATAGCCTGGATGATGCAAACATGTCATTAATGATGAGCTAATGACAGGATTGTTCATTTAGACACCCAAAACTAGCAATGAAACCCTGTGATGTTTCCATAATGCTGATTTTTATTCAGTTAATGGGGAGAAAAAGACCAGCCTAAGTTCTTCCCTGTCCTTCTCCCTTGTAGTGAAGCCTCTCTTAAGCACAGAGCCCTGCTGGCTGCACAGCCA
>NW_010263418.1:27598-34547 GCF_000690775.1 Eurypyga helias
AACCTTTCTCATGTCAGGTGTCACGTATATATGCAGTTTCTCTGCAACCCTTTCTGGCCGTAGTGGTTTTTAGGAGGAAGGGAAGGGGAAATGGAAGCAAAAGTGGAAGTAGAGGGTAAAGGAGAAAGTAAACAAGGCTCTTACTAATTACCTTCCTGGAAATCTGCCATATAAATAGTTTTCATTAAGGCACTTAGAACCAGTGTGATAAGAAATGAAAATAATTGTAACAGATTTGAAAAACAATTGCTAGCAAAAAAAAAAAAAATAATCAACACGTGAATGAAAAGAAAACAAAGATGATAGAATTCTAGTTTTTTGAGTGATTCAGCTGCCTGTATGTGCAACTAAACAAACCCAGAAAAAACAAATCTTTGTAAAAGCTGTTTCAGTTGAGATTACTTTGTTGGCCCTCCATTATTTATACAGCCAGTGCTGAACTGTAAAAGCTGTAATGGAAGTAACTTCTCATAAGATCTTTACTCTTTCATTTCAAAGCTTGCAAGGGCATTTCACAGAATCACAGAAGGGTTTGGGTTGGAAGGAACCTTAAAGACCATCCGGTTCCAACCCGCCTGCCATGGGCAGGGACACCTTCCACTAGACCAGAGTTCTTGACACTCTGTGTTACCTGGTTTTTAGAGGGAGTTTTGTGGCCTGTAGAAACGACAGTCTCACTGCTGAAGAGCAACCTGACAAACCGAAATTTCTCTGTTCTTTGATCTCGGGCATTCTGAATCCTTGCATGTGGCTGCATGCAGTTCACTCGTACCCCATTCAGATACAGCGATCACAGAACTATTGGATTAGAGCACTCCTGATAGAACCATCTCCTCAAGTAATTAATGAAAGTTATTTATTGCATATAAAATCAGAAACGCCCCAGAATGACATAGACCTGGAAATATATGCCAGAAATTCCAGTATTTTCATAGTAGAATTAAACTCTTCCTTTGGTTCCTCCTTCTCTGTAGGAGGTGGCATTGGGATTTCACAGTCTGGATCCTGGTTTGGGAATGGACATAGCTTTCAGGGTGTTTGAGGTACCTCTTCTGTCTCTTTACATTACAGCAGAGGCCCCTGTAAAGAATGTTTTGTCGTGAGCTAGTTCACCTGAAGATCTTCATTGGACAATGAAGACCTCATCAAAGTCATGGTTTGGTTGGATTTAAAAGACACATCCCTTTGGACCCAGCAGATTCAGACAGGCTCAGGAGACCATGCATGAATCTAAAAGTCATGATGGATCTTGGTGTGCAAGAACAGCAGTCCTATGCTGACTTCACAGAAAATAAAACAGTGCCTTCCAGTGCCTGGGGTGAGGGCTACAAGGAAGCTGGGAGGGGACTTTTTACAAGGGCAGGGAGTGACAGGACAAGTGGTAACGGGTTTACATTGGAAGTGGGGAGGTTTAGATTGGATATCAGGAAGAAATTCTTCCTGCAGAGGGTGGGGAGGCACTGAGACAGATTGCCCAGAGAAGCTGTGGATGCCCCATCCCTGGAATTGTTCAAGACCAGGCTGGATGAGGCTTGGAGCAACCTGGTCTAGTGGAAGGTGTCCCTGCCCATGGAGGGGGGTTGGAACTAGATGATCTTTAAGGTCCCTTCCAACCCAAACCATTGTGGGATTCTTTGAAAACTGTGAGATTGTAATCCACGATGACAGGAACATCTTGCATTGGTTTAGAGAAAATATGGGAATACAAATATGTGTGATTAAAAATGCATATGGAATCTATACATAAGGAGACTTCGTAGATGACAGTGATACTTTTCCTCTTCAGTTTCAAATCTTCTTCCTAGAGTATAAGGTCTCTGACTCAGAGGCCACTGTGGGTTTCCTGTACCAGAAAGGACTGTCTTTCCTGTGTCACATGCCTATGGACAGTAGGATTAAAGCATTACCCAATGCTGCACCTTGCTGTGCACGTACTGCACGGTCAGCAAGGACAGAGTGTCGTGGATTGAGTTTTCGCAGTTGAGGTGTAAAAAGTCACTGAGAACTGCAACTTGAGTTTTGTTCTTCTCCTTCCTTTTATGTTCAGTGTGATTTGAAGTCCTGCCCATTAGACTGATGTAAAAGGTGGTTTGGCCATCTGGATATGGATAACCAGTGATTAGTTATGTAGTCTGGGAGTGCATTTACATAGACATTGGTAATCCAGCCATCCTGAAACCAAATTAAGGTGTCTGGACAGGGCTTCACACTCAGGTCTGAGAAATCCCCCTGGAATTACACCAAGATTGCTGCATGCAGGCAGGGCCCACTTATGCAAATTTTATTTCATTTACTCAAACCTTTCTGCTTTTCCTTAGGGAATTATCTTTCCTAGGCAAATTGTACCACTGCAGTAATCCACAGGGATGCCTAGAGTAGCTCTGTATTTTGAAATTCATTCCCCACTCCCTTCCATTAGTCCTTTTCACCAGCTGGAATGCTCAGTCTTATCTTGTGATGGATTAACCCACATTTCCATATCTCAGGGAGATGAAGGGATGTGCTGCTACCTGCTCTTTAATGAATAAGTACATCATATTTTACCTATGGTCATGAAATTGGTCCTCTGAGAGATGGGACTATTATTAAAGCTAGTAACTTAATTAAAAAAAGGAGGTTATGGTTTAAGATGAGATTTTAGAGTATGAATACTTCCTCTATCATCAAGTGAGTCCTTGATGTTTTTTGAAGGAGACATTCACCTTGGAAAATGTAAGCCTTGTGATTTAACTGTGTTTGGGGGCTGGATTTACCTGATTCCTTTAGTTTACAAAGGAGTAACCTGTGTACTTTTGAAGGCAGTACTGGGCCCTTGCCTTTCCTCCAACTGCTGTGGTAGGAGTAACTTTGCAAATCTTGTAGTGCTCAGGTGACATTGCTGTGCCTGCACTGGAGAGTTGCTGTGTTCTTCAGGATGTTCCTGTAGAACCACTCAGTGAAACAGAGCACGGACAGAAAAAAATCCCCCTGCCCTGCCAGCCAGCGCGTGTAAGGTTAGCCAACACCTCCCTGCGGAAAGTCGGAATGCACCGAGGCTCAGCCTTCAGCGTGAGAGAGCCGGGTGACAGGTCTGACAAGAACTGTAACGCGTTCTGCTCCCACTGCAGCACGAACGGGTCTGAGCCCACGCGTCCCGGTGCCGGCTCTTCTAAGGGCACCTCTTGCACCGCGCTGGCGCTTTGTCCGTGCTCTGGCCTGTAAGGCTACCTCCCCTGCACGGAAGATGGTAGTGTCAGCTTCAGAGAGGAGAGTGAATCAGGGGTACAGTAACCTTTTCTTTTTGAGGGAAACACATGGCAGCATGCTCTGTGGTCTGTCTTGTCATAATAGTCTGAATTCTTGTTGAAACTATGTAGTGGTTTGGATTTGTTGAGCCTTCAGAGAATAACTTCCAAGAGTATGTTTTATTTAGGCATGTTTTACAAGATGTGAACACCAGAAATGTCTTTCCAAGGGTTGAATAGTCTTCCTAATTTCTAATAATGTTCAAAATAACAAAATTTCATCATCTAGATATTCTACCAGCTGATGCTACTGTGCTCAGCACCTAAATTAATTATATGCTGCAAAGAGTTTCTCCTAACCCTCCCTCTCCCAGTTTTCAGACTGGAAAATAGGCTTTAAGAATACATCTGGGAGTTCAGTCTGGGGACAAAGAGACCTGAATATGCAAGCGCCCTTGCCACCCACTTCTCTTTTATATCAAGGCTTCTCAAAGTTGAGTGCCTCTTCTGCTGATAAAATAACCTAGTTCCAAAACAATTAGAGGCTTGAAAGCTTTGAATTTTCCCTGGAGACTTCCAGGCAGCCAGTGCAGCTGCCCGAGCAGCAGTGTAATGCTCTCCTGTCCTGAAGTCCCACTTAATAAGTGGGCTGCCAGGTTCCAAATTAGCTTTGGCGTCCGAATGGTGTCATTACAGAGAAGGAGAGATTAGGGCTAGACAGGGAATAGGCCAGCCTGAATCTGAAACAATCCGCAGCTTTTCCAGTCACATATACATCTTTCTGAAAAGTGCTAAAGTACTATGTCAACACTCAACAGGCAAGATCAAGTGTGAAGGAAAAATATGTATCATTGTGTGTATGCAAGTCTTTTAAAGTGTATGTTCATACCCAAACTGTTCTGATGGGTCATTTAAATAACTAATGATATCCAAGAGATACCACGAACTTTTCTGTATCCCACAGAGGTTGTCAGGTCTAGTGAAAAAGCATGGAGGACACCAGTTCGTGGCAGGTCTCCCTCCGAAATGTGGTTGAGATACTTGAAGAGTAGTGAAATTCTGCAGAGTTTCCTTTGGCAGGCCAAGCTAATACAGCATGGACATACTGGGTTTTGCATGAAACGTAATTCAGAGTGTGTTCAAAAGGGGTGTGACTTCTCTATTAAACACTGGGATCACTGGGAACCTGGGCAAAGAGGCTGTTTGCAGGACTTGGCACGTGGTCCTTGGATCTGCTCTAAGCACAGGTGAAGGAGGGATCACGGCAACTTCAAGCAGGAGCTGAGGAGTTCCATGGGAAATCTCTGAGGGTCAAGGGAAATAGATCAGGAGACAGATCTAGTAGCAGACATGCTTAGGGGAGTGTTTCAAGTAGCTCTTGTACACCAGGCAGCAGCCAGGCTGGATTCTGAGTGATGGTCCTCTTGCCTCCTTAAATAGCGTTATAGCTCAATCTTTTTTTCACCTCTGCGTGTCCTACAGTAAATAGAACACTTCTTGTTTCCTGCTGTAGCAAGTGCTGGTGGGTAGATTGGGCCCAGGTGAGAATATCAGCTTGTCTGATGGTTGATGCTATCTGGAGATCTCCTTGCTTCCTCTCCAGAAAAGTCCTGGCTGGTCCTTTAAAGGCTGTAAAGGTTTTTGCCTGTTGGAGAGATCACCATTCTATCCTTCGGCTATATGGGATCATTGAGGAAAGATGGTTTTGGCCATGGCTTTTCTGTAATGTGACTTGAGTGGATGAAAACAAAATCCCCAATCAAACAGCTCTTAATGGAGCTGGAAACTGAACCAGTGTGTGCTTTGTGGACCTGACAGAGTGCCTTCATGCTGCATTAATGTTATAGCAATCCCAGGAGGAGATATAATTTTGCCACTAGTTCCAGGAAAGCATTGTTTCTGCTGCTTATCATCAGTCTTAACCATTTAGGTGCTCATATTGGCTGAAGATCTTTGGCATTTGAAGGCTAACTTCTGTGTCTTCTGTCAGCTTCTGATACAAAGAGCGATTGGCTGTGTTAACCCTGAGTAGAATTATATCTGCTTTGTGGGAGGGGAAGCGGAGAGGAAGCAATGATAAAATAAAAGCATGGGAATTCTGTTTTTTCAAAATGCTGTAGGATTGTAGTACTTTCTTATCCATGCATTTTTTGGCAAATAAATCCTAAAGAGATGTCCCAATTATAAGAGCAGAATTAAGTTCAGAGAGTAGCCTGAATACAACCATTGTCCTGAGAGAAGCCTTGAGCAGTGTTTGAGATAGAGGAAACGGTAATTGGATTGTGCTGTTTACTTTCTGTGGGGTAGGAATGGCAAACAATACTCTAATCTCAAAGGGACAAAGGGCACCGAGTTCCATTCTTGGTCACCTTCACATAAATGTATAATCTCTTCACTGCTAGGAGTGGAAGATTTTCTTGGTTTATGTTTTTAAGATTGAGAAAAACTTGTTTCCATGTACTTCAAGATAAGATCGGAAGGCATTACCTAATGCCAGCAGAGTGGTTATATTTTGCATTGGAGAGTTCTAGAAAACTCTTCGTTATGCAGAAGCAAGGCTAGCAATTTGGTCACATGCCTCCCTTTCCCTCTAGGTACTGTGTTTCCTCCTTAATTTTAGCATCACTCACGCAGCTTGTCAATCATGGAAGAGATTGCGTTACCGTAGCAACACACATGTCCCTGCTTAACCCATCGTCTGTCAGCCACAGCAACCTGTGAGGATATTCCACGGGTGAACAGAAGCAGGCAAGCAGCAGAGGTCAACAAGATGATTCATGCACGTCTCTTGGCCTCTGCAGTGTTTCTCTTTCACTCCTGAAACCACTAGCAAATGCAGCCGGCTGTTGTTCTCCAAACAGGATTCCTTCTGCACGACACTGGGTGCCATGGGTTTTGACAGCAGTAACTGTACCTGAGTGCCCGACCCGCAGGTTGTCATCAGTGTCAGACCTCGGTTGCACATGGGTTATTTTCTTGTACACCCTCACCAAATTTTCAGCCCAGATACCATGCTCTTGAGGCAGTTATGGCAGACCTGGAGTAAAGGCAGGCAACCAATGGCAGGGATGCACCAAAACATGCTCAGGCCTCTGGCACCATAAGGAGACCACCAAATGTTCTTGCTGGTGCCATTCAGCTGCTGGAAACGAATTGTTCTAGGGGCAACTATAATTATCAGGACAATCAGCAGAGGGAATAGCTGTCTTTCTGAATCACTGAACCAGAAAATAAGCTTTTAACAGGATTATCATAATCTCTGGCCAACAACAATCCAAAAGGATTCCAGCCCTAATGAAGTCTGATGGGGCCATCCAATAGCTTTATTCAGAGTTCTTGCACCTTCCCTTGTTGTGTCCTGCATCTTGCCAGGTCTGGGAATGGTGAGCTCTGGCTGCAAGTAGTAGCCATTATGCAGGATCTGGTTGTGGATGCTCTGTGAGCCACCCGTAAGAATGGAAAAGCTAGACAAACAGTGCTTTTTATATCACTATATTCACTACCGCTGCTTGCCACCATGCTGCATAGGCTGGAACATCTCCAAATGGCAGAAAGCCATCTTAAGTTTAAAAAAAAAATCAAATAAGTCAATAGGTGGATAGGACAAGGGGTAGCAAGTTTGAATTGGAAGCAGATAGATATAGATTACATATCAGGAAAAAATTCCTCACAGAGAAGGTGGGGAGGCACTGGAACAGGTTTCCCAGAGAAGCTGTAGATGTCTC
>NW_010263418.1:34730-39227 GCF_000690775.1 Eurypyga helias
AGAGTGTCTTTCTACTTTTAATCACAGGTGCACATGTGTATGGTGGGGAGGGTAAATTCTCTATCTGTCCTATATGGGATATGGGTGGAGACCACAATTTTGGGGCTAAGTTGTTCTGGGCATGTAAAGCAGGTGTCTAGGGAGTGGAAAAAAAGCTAAGAATGGATGTGTCAGAGACACATATATTTGCAGCAGCAGGTGCAAGCTGTCTAGCGGTGCTATCCACTCCTGAGAGAGCAGCTCTGGCTGGACTGCACTTCACTCTCCCTCATCTTCACTCTCCACCAGCATCATCTCGCCTTCAGCACAGGCTCAGACATCGCAGCAGGGCAGCCACAGCCGTTTGCAGGCCAACGTGCTGCCTGTTGTGGCCTTGCCAAGGTTGGGGAACGTTCTTTATTTTGCCAGAACTATTTGAGAAGCAACTATGCGAGATCTGTGCCATGCATAGGAATTTCAAGAGGGTAGTACAGTGTGAAAGAGGATTTGTCCTCATGGCAGCAGGCCTTTACTGGGCAGTAATTGGGGGTTAAGCCAGAACCTAATGCTTGGTGCTGTGTAGAACATGGTTGTGCTGTAAACAATGAAGGGCTGTTAAAATCATGAGCCAGCCATGATGGCTACTGACATGAAATACCCTACGGGCTACCACCTGAAAGGAGCGTAGGGAGATCTGAACCTGTAAGAACGTATATTTAATTTTGCATGCACTGTGGCTTTAACCTATTCAGAATTTTACTGATTGATTCTCTGTATGCGTTCAATGTGTTTGTTTTTATTATTTTTTTGCCGTATCACTTTTCTATAGATGGCACAGGGGAGCTGGGTCATGTTGGTGATTATAAAAGAGGAAAAATCTTTTAAAGGTGACCATAGAGGAAGACCTCCTCTACAGATATGAAGGGTACATAGTGTTCTCTTCCTTCTTTCAAGATATTCTTCTGCATAAACACTTCCAAGTCCAAAAAAACTACCAAGACAAAAATGGTAATGAGGTAGGCATATTCTGCTACGGTACTTTGCTGTAATCTTTCCTTCTTCCTTCCTCACATCACAAGGCAGCCTTTGAACCCTTGGTATCAGCTTAATAGCTGGAAAGAACTACTTTTAAAAAAGTGGGTTTTATTTACCTCCTAAGAGAACTTTCAAACACGATACCTCTGATAGCAGCTGAGTTACTTGCTGCTGGCTGTAGGCTCAGGGTGTAGCATGGCATAGTCCTGTGGTTTCAGTAAAGCTCCATAACTTGCAGTCAGTGGTAAGCCCAGTCCCATTATGCACAGAACTGGGTGTTGGTAAACACAAAGATATACTTCCTTCAAAAACAGATTGTTATGTTTCCAATGTTTTTTTTAATCACACTGTTTTGAATCTTCACATGCCTACAGCCTCTGCTACATAAGAGCCTGCTATGACCTACTTCAGTGCAAAATCAGCTGGTTCAAACTGCCATTGACAGTGGCTGAGCTAAAGGAAGATGCTTTATTTTTTAGTAAAGCAAACTCAGCTTTGGGGATGTTAGTCATCACCAAATGGGAGGAAATAAGCTGCTGCAGACAGTAACTACTTAAATGCCCCAGCTGATTCTTCCAGCTAGTATTTAGCAACGGCCTCCTTTGGTTTAGTTTAAGTTGATTCAGGGCTTTGACATAGAACTAAAGCATCAAGTTTGATGCAGAATGGAGTCAAAATTACCTCCAAGTTTAAATTTGGTTTAACAAAGCCACAGAAATTTCTTACAGACTCAAACCAAAACCATAAGCTGGCCACTTGAAAAAGGAAAGAGGATGAGGCAGGTTCTAATTTTATCCTGCTTTCCCAAGAAAACAGAGTTTATGATAGCATCTTGGTGACATATATCTTTCTATTCTTCTCACTGTCCCCAAACCAATTTTGATTTTGCTAGCCAGCTTCATAAATTCGATTAAGGGATACAAATTTCAAAGGCGGTATGTTCCAGTACCTCCTGTGCCAATCCATGTCAGCGTAGAAAAATAGATGTACACAAATTTTGTGATGTACGAAAGAGACAATGTGAATTTAGTCACATCTGGCACAAAAAATGAAAACAGACCAAACAAACAAACAAAAAACAGGCTGAAAAGACCCATAGAAAAATAACCCTTGCAAGCTCCACCTGCAAGATCTTGATTGTTTCAGAGCATCCAAGTACATCTATCACCAAACAGAGCAACACCGCAACAGGTTGTTCCTGCTAGCTTAAACAGTTTGTAACGCTATGTTGCATCCCATCTGCGTCCTTCCCTGTTCTCAATTTCCAACAGCAGTCCTCAGCCATCCAATGATGAAGTAAATTGCATTTCAGTTCACTTGTACTGACAATATTTTTTTTCCTTGAGCTGTGTATTTTGTGCAGTAGGAAAAGGAAAGACTCTTGACTTCAGCATCTTTGCTGTATGTGCTTAGAATAACAGGGCATGTGTGACTGAAAAAAAGGTTGGACCGACAGTCCTGGTTTCTGGCTTCTCTCCCGGCAGCAAAGGAGCAACTTCCATCGAGTGTGCTGGTGAACGTGGCCGTGGTAATTATACAGTGTACAACATGCCTATGGAGATGGGAGGTGCAGGCATCTTCCTGATGAGAAAGTCAGCTGTCCTTGATGTGCTTTTAAGCACTTTGTCCCTTTCACCTCTTGCTCTTGCTGGAGTACCTCTAGCAATTAGTGGTGGTTAGAAAAGCAGAAAGGGGTTGTGGATTGAAGTTCAGGAAAAGAATCGTATCTGCAGTTTGTCCTTTCTGGGCTGCAGTTTGTCACGAAAGAAAGATCTTCCTATGCAAAGGTGACAGGTTCTTGCTACGCTTTAATGATTAGGAATCACAGAAAAAGGAACACTGTCCTCCAAGACACTGTCTATCCCTGCTTGAGTATATATAACAAAATGGATCTTGTCAACCACACCTACTGCATTATTTCAAAAATATCTTTCTGCACAGTGTTTAGAGGGATGCAAAATTTTGGGGATACTGGAACAATGGGAAAAATATAGCCCATGTAGGTCGTTCAGTGGTTTTGCACAGGGAACTTGTCTGAAATTTGTTTTACTGTATTACTGGGGTTTGGCCTGGCATTGTCCCAGCATCACGTTTTGAGTCTTTCCAAATACTTCGGGAAATTTAGAGTGTGGTGTTTTTTCTTTCTTACCTACTCCTTCTTAGGGGTCTGATCCCAGAAACACTCTGTAAGTGTATTTTACTGTATTCAATTTCCTTCACAGGGATATGGGATACAGTAATGACAATGTCAAACCAGGCTGCAGGTCAGGAAAAATAAGGGACTTAAAAGGAGGACATTGGTGGTGGGAGAAAAAGCAGTTCTACCAGTGACCTAAACCTATTCTGTTATCAGAAAGAAGATTATTTGTACAGCTATTTGTTCAGACAGCTCTGTGAGAAACACCTAATGGCTGCCACAAAAAAGCTAAAAAGTTGTTTGAAAAAGGGTCACTTCTCAGGGTGTTCTTGCTGTGTTTGTGAAGGTACAAGGGTTGCATCCACTGTCTTTATTTGCACATCTTTGGAAGGAACAGTAAATCAGTAGGAATAGGGTATTTTCTCCAAGCAGCTCCCCCACCAAGTCACAAAACACTGGCAACTTCTCAGTTACCCACTCACCTTTTCTTCTCTGGTTTGGCAGCCAACTTAGCCAAGCTCTCACCTAAGAGGCCACAGATTCAGCCTTTTCCTCCTGCCAGCTGAGGTTCTGTTTTGCCTCTGCCACATGGGAGCTGCTGCCCCACTCCATCTCCCATTTGCAGAGAGGGAGAAGTTGGGCCCTTCTGTGATGGTACAGTTGGGGTGCACAGCAGGCAAAAAGAGGCCACCTTCCTTTGCCTTTCACAGTGGGAAAGAGGGCAGCGCCAGTCTTAACAGACCTTGTTGATTTGTTGTAAACTGCAAGCCTGCAAGGTGAGTAGCCCTCTCCCCCATGCCTTCTGAGATACAATTCCTCCAGAGGAGAGACCGGCCAGTCCCCAGGGACATTTGCCGATGCTTGTGTGCTGTTTTCAGTCAGGACAGAGTCAACTTTCTTCACAGTGGCTGGTATGAAGCTCTGGTTTGGGATTTACCCTGAGAAAAACACTGATAAGGTGTCGTGCTTGCACCAATTCAAGGTCTTTCCCATCTTCTGATCCTGCTGCTGCGTTCCCAACTCTCTCCGTACAGGCAGTGTCAACCCGCTCCGTACAGGCAGTGGGGGGGGACACACCGCTCAGCCAGCCAACCCCCACTGACCAAGAGGGATTGCATCCCATAGCACGGCATGCCCGGGACATAAACGGGGAGTGGGCCAGGGTGCCATAACTCCTTTGCCTGCCCGCTTGTTAGCTCGCTTGTTTGCTAGTTTCCTCATTCATTAGTGAGCTGGGGGGTGGGTTGGCTTTCCCGGCCGTGGAGTCGCTCGTGGGGTTGCTCAAACTCCCTATGATCGCTCTCAGGCTCTGGTTCTCGGGCTCTGGCTCTGACTCTCGCTGCTCA
>NW_010263418.1:39428-40325 GCF_000690775.1 Eurypyga helias
GGGGAGGTCAGTGAGCAGTTGCGTGGTACTTAATCGCTAGCCAAGGTTAAACCACGACAGCTTGCCACGCACTTCTTCTTCTCAGAACGCCCTCAGTTCTGTATGCTTCTTCGTCTTGCATCTTCGTTAGGCTGTACCGGTTCCTCCTGGGTTTCTGCTGCTTGAGAAGAGAGGGATTTGGTGTCACTCGGTGAAAACAGGATTTCCCAGACTCAGGCAGCACTGAAGTTTTTCCACTGAACAATAGAGTTTGTCACACAGATGTTTTATGTTTTGTGGCACTGAAATCAGACTCTGCCATTACCATCTCTTTTTCTCCTTGCTCCCACATTTTTTGCCAGTGGAAAAGATGGGAAGGTCTTTGTTGGCAGGAGGAAGAATGAGCTTTTTTTTTCCAAGCTGTGTTTATATACTCAGCTATGAGAATGTGTTTTGTATGGGTTTTTTTTTTCCGCTGCTGAGAGAATCAAACGAATGGAACTGCAAAGGTGAATGTAGCTCTGTACAAAGGTTGTGTATCAGCCTACTTGCATAAATGCCATGGATTAGATAAACCAAAAATCCCTTTAGCTGATAAATAGTGGTATTCATCTTGCTGTTTTATCTTCTCCTCCAGCCCTGAGGGAAGGGATCGTGGCCTTTGGTCTATGCTGATGTGGTAAAGCGATCCGGGGTGGAGGACAAACTCCTCCAGAGCACTGAGCCTACGAGGAGCCCTGCGAAAGGCGGCCGTGGGGTTAAGGTCTTCCTGCTGCTCGTGACGGGCCTCATGACAGGTCAAAGCTCTGCATTTGTTGCCTAAAGGGAGGCAACTGAGGTAAGTTTCCCTTCAGCCCTGCCAAGCGTGGCGTAGGATGAGCCCTCTTCCCGGGAGCCCTCAGGCAGGGGCTGCAGGGG
>NW_010263419.1:0-8669 GCF_000690775.1 Eurypyga helias
TCTTTGGAAAATAAACATTCTGTCTTAGACCTACCATAAAGGCACTTACCAGTTTCTTTTGCTTGTTTGAATTACAGACCATATTTCTACCGACGAAAAAGGCAAAAGGATATTTGTCCCTGTCTGCCAAGGAAAAGGGCATATCCTTCATGTACATTAAGATTTGATTGCATAGTTTGAGTAAGATTGGACAATTTTGTGTTGCTTTGCCTGATGAGTAAACTGTTGAAATGTGTCTGAGAGGAACTAATCTCTGTCCTTTAGTGGGGTGAGAGACTAGTGGAACTGAAATAATTTTGCTGTCATTAGTCTGAAGTAGAAGCTAGTAGCCCAAGTAAGAACCTTCTATACTGCAATTGACACCAGAGAGAACACTCAAGCTGTTTAATCTGCCACTAAACAAACGGTTCTAAGGTAGCTACTAGCAAGTTGAGGCTAATTAGAAGTATGCAGGGGAAAGAACATGTTCTTTACACGTATGGGGGAATGAAGTCTTACAGCAAGCTGTGAAATGCAGCAGAGAGGCTACAAATCTTAAATTTTTTCTAGTTCCCAATTTTAAAATACGGCTCAGAATTTTAAAATATGTATACATAAATTTGTTTACACTGTCACCCTGAGTACTCCACTACTGAATATCAAGACTGTGTGATTACAGAAACCAAAAAGAAAAATCGATCAACAGTTTAACTTACTTCTTAAGATCTTCCGTTTGAATTTCTAATCCTGTCTTTATTTCAACCATTCCATCATGCTGGCTTTTCCAGACATCGGAAGCTGACAGTATCTCAGACAGTTTGACTTCCTAGAGGAGCAAAAAAATAAAAGAGATACAAACACAGCATGACCACAAACTTTTCCTAATCTCCATAGTTGTTGGAGATTAGTTGAAAGTCTGCCAGTTGTCCAGTTCAGAACAATACAGCATGACACTGCTCACAGCATAGTCACTTACACGTTCTTTTATTCTGGAGGTCAGATTTTCCACAGCTGCTTCAAAGAGTTCAGCTTTTCGTTTCTGGGACCTGATGGTTTTTTTCAGAGCAGTCTTCTTTTGCTCACTTGCTTCCCTTAAGGCTAACATCTGGTGCTTGTATTCACCAACTTGAAGTTTCCACTCTGCTATTTTCTTTTCTAGAGTCTGCAGTATAATCAAACATCAACTCTTTACAAATACTATACCTTACAGACCATTTTGTGATATAACTCGATCAGGAATAGTAATTATATTTATAAACTGTTTCTGTAATGTCTTTGTATCTCAAATCTCGAGGTTGACACAAGGTATGCACAGCAGAAGGCAAAAGAAAAATACATACTGGGAAACTCATTATAAAGATAATCAAGAGAAGAGGTTGAGGAAGTGCAGAAGCAGGCAGGAGTAGGAGGAAAGACAGCAGTTTGCTATGTCACGCACTGCTGTGTGCTCTTGGAAATGAATGCAGAATTTCAGTGTAGAAGGCATGGCATGGAAGTTAAAACCATTTATGAGGAGGAAAATAAAAGTGGTCTCATCATCACTACTGACTGATTTCTGCAAAGATTATCACCTTAATGACGCTACTAGTGATATTCACTGATGTAGTAGTAGTCTGTGCTCTGAATCTACAGTGAGCACACACATAACTAGGGCTGGAGATCATTATAACTATACAAAACTTGAATATGAAAGTTAAGATCTTGGATTTGGTTCTTTTAAGTCAAGAAGCTAGGAATCATAGAATGCTTTGGGTTGGAAGAGACCTTAAAGATCATCTAGTTCCAACCCCCCTGCCATGGGCAGGGACACCTTCCACTAGACCAGGTTGCTCAAAGCCCCATCCAGCCTGGCCTTGAAGACATCCAGGGATGGGGCAATGCTATAGTGGTTTTTTTCCTTGAATATCTGTATTATGATATAGTTTGTGATTAGATGACAATACATTATTTTCTTGCAAGATCTCTGACTTTTTCTCATGCATATAATGGCCCCACTGTGTAGTGAAGACACTATTATTTTCGGAAAGTTATATTTGGTGTTCAATGGATAGTGAAGGAGAAAATACAAAAAGGAAAGACTAAACACTGTCTTGCCCTCAGCAGACAATTATTTAAAGATGATTAAAACAGTCTATGATAAAGCTTAAACCATAGTGGTAAATCACACATCGTAAGGACAATAATAAAAAAATAACTGTAGTTTTCTGAGTGTTTGGTATTGCAGCACTCAGGAAATAAGAGACATCTGCATTAAATGTAATTTAATGCATTTAATTGTATTATCAAATGTGTACAATGCAATCAAGATGAGAGGTGGGTTCTACAACCTTCATTATATTATCTTTTCTACTGCTGTTTGTATTTCTGACTAACTAGATTTTTACATAACTCTGATGATAGTGTAATGATCAGGAAGCTGAACTCTCTAACCTCATGACTTTTGGTTTTTTTAACTACATATCACTTGTGATTTAAATATGAATAGAAAAAGAGACCAGACATTAAAACATTATATGATGATATACAATAAAAGCAATACCAGACCCTGCTTCAAAGGAAGTCTCAGATGTGACTATATTTAAGGTGCTACAGCTTATCAAAAACATGACCAAGCTACCAGTAGACATCTACTTTCGTAAGGACAAGTGCAAGTTGCATTCACATCACGTAGCATTCTTCTGCCAAACTACAGAAATGTAAGCAAGCTAGTGGTTTAAATAAGTCTCTCTCAAGTCACTGATAAATATCCTGTTTGTAAGAAAGATTAATGCACTTGTTTCCTACATTTGAGTCCAGGTCTCACGCTCAGCTATGTTCTATGTGAATAAAGACCAGAGCCATATGCCATTTACCTACTGGCTACATTAATGTTCCAGCCTTATTCAAGATGCTAATTGCCAGTTGCTACAAAATAGGCATATTATGCATATGAGAGGATATCTGTCAGTATAGGTCCTGCTAACAGCCCCAAAACTTATCAATAATCAATGCAAAATGTATGTGGTTTGCCAAGTGAAGGATGGTGTCAGGTACTGGGACCCACCAAAAAAGAAAACACTACTTCAAAAAATGAAATCATAAAAATCACTAAATATGCAGGAAGCATTTTTCATATAGAGATGCTTGTAAGATGTTTATTACACAAAGATGTGACCTGGGGGAGCTGCAGGAGAATACCTTCAATTAATAGAGCAAATAGAAAATCTGAGTCTACGCACAGACTTCTTTAACTGTTGGTGTAAGGAAACAGCTGTTATCCCCTGCTATAACCGCAGGAGGTCACAATCTCACTAAAAATAAGTGCTTTGGGCATTATTCAGTGACCGAGGTAAATGTGAATTGGGAATTAATTTCGTAAGTGTAATGCTAAGTTCTTGCAAATTTCTGTCCAGATATTAACAAAATCATTACCAGGATTTGAGCTAGCAATAAACTTCACACTTCTTGAACAAACAAAACTTTTAAATAAAGATTGAATGAAAATACAGCTGCATATCAAGTTACTTTATCAAAGTATCACTTAATGAAAATGTTGTTGGAAGTCTAATAATTGTACTAGGTAGAACAATAAAGCAATTTTCATTCAGAATAAAACATGACGTATTTGTACAGACACACGTGACATTCTGAAATTGAATTGCTAAAGCTTCCTTAACAACCTCAAATAATACAATTCATAGGGGATGTATGATACTAAAAAAAGGTTGGAAATTATAAACACTTCATTTTTCAGCCAATGTTTTCCTCATTCATACCTATGTTCTTATCAAGTTTCAAATAGCAAAATCTGAGGTCACATACAGCTCCAGCCTTAGACATATGACCTCTTCCTTGCCTTATTCTAAAGCCAGTAACTGCTGAAAATACCTAAATTTACCTCTTGCTTTTTAGAAGAAAAAAAGGCAACCATTTCACCTACCTCTAACAGTGAGATTAGGCATTAGCCTTAAGTGTTTCTCTTTCAATCAGTATTAAGAGGTTCACTGATTCCTTCACAGTCAATAAAAAGAAATAGGTGGTGATTCATCACCCTTATCTTACAACAGAAACTCATCCTGGGGACTTGCCTATCTCTTTCTACAGACTATATGGAGACTGCCTCAGGATTGGTATGTATCTTCTAGATATCACAGTTAGGTGAGTACAAATGCTTCTATGTGTGCTTAACTTACCTTCAGTGGAACACATAATATGGACAAGTTAAGAAAAGAAGAAAAAAAACCCCTTGCAATTAAGATAGTGTTGTCAGGCAGACTGCAAAATATAAATGCTAATGGTTTTTCATGTTTAGGATCTTGCTTTTACCAGGGAATTGGCTTGAAGTGATACTTTAAGATTTAACTTTCACATCTGAGTTAAACTGTGACCACCATAAGGCTTTGCTATTCTTTTTTCAAATAACCTGAAACACAAGTAAAATATGTTGACCTGTATCTTCACTTTTAGTTCACCATTTTCCACTTCTTTTCTTTGAATCTGACATTGCAGGTGAGCTTGCACTGTCTTTACTGATCTTGATAGGTGGTCTTCTTTCTGTACATTTACCTAATAAAGAGAAATAAACACAAATCTATTGGTCTACGGAGACATGCTGTAATGATGCTATTTATATTCTACTTTGCCTTACAATTTCTGACATTTGAATGTCTTCAAAAGCTGGAAAAGATAAAATATGCTCTACAAGTGTATTTAAAAGCAGTAACTTGTTACTAATGTTCAACAGAAACCACAAACTTGAAATAATGTATTGATGCCTCACATTTCATCTGACTCTTTAAGTAGTATGAACAAGGCCTGGAAGCACAAACTTGTAAATTCAGGCTGAGCAAAAGCATCTAGCTAGCAAGTTGACCAAAATTAAGCCACACTGATCATCTCTGTCCTGGCTAATTAGACCTAAATTGATCTACATTAAATACCAAGGACCACCATCTGCTATCAGATATACCGATATATTTAATTCAAACTCTAATTTTGCAGGGGATAGGTAAAGCATAAGGGAAGAGGCAACTTATGTCACCAGAACTGAAGTCAGATGATTCTATGAAATTTCCTGCATCTTGATTCCTTTGGCTCATTCTAAATAAGAAAAAATGAAAACAGGTAGGAACAAGTCGTATTGTCAGTACTGACTAGAAGACCATTGTAATGTACCAGTGCAAGTGTTCACTATGGGTACCAGTAAGAAAGGCAGACTCAGATTCAGTTAAGTATTGATAAAAATGCCATTTATTGGAGATAATGTAAGAAGGAACACGGCAATAGCATAGATAATCATTTATCCCTTCAAATGCTAAGCACCCTGAATTGTTCAGCGTTACATAGATCTCTAGTCAGGGTAGGGCACGCTGCTCAGATCCCATCAATGCTGAGCTTTGCTGGCATTGTGGTCTTCAGAACCTTTATAGGCTTTTCTGTTCAGCATTTCTACCCTCAAGCAAATGGATGTTTCTATGAAAACAGGCTGCTTCATTTCACGATAAAGACAAGGACATGCCAACTGCAGGTGTGAAAGTAGGCACCCTCACAGGCTCCTCCATTACCATTAGCTGGCTAAGTTTATCCTGCAACCAAGTGGTATGTTCTCTTGGTTAAGGAAAGAAAAATTCTTAAGGAATCATGGTTCTCAACAAACCCCCAGGAGTTACAAAAATCAAAGTACACCGTTGTCCCCTTAAAGATTCATCTGAACCTACTCTGTCCCACACTGACACTGTACCACGCTGCAGTGCATACACATAAAGTGCGCTTTAGGTATACAGGTACTCCAACACAGATTGCTAAAGCAGCAGTAAAAGAATGTTGAAACTTTTGAAGTACCTTCTTATACAGGAGAAACAATTCTTCTCTTCCTACGTTGGTTTCTGCACTAAGCCCCTTCCTTTGGTTCAGAGATTGAATGAGGTCTTGTCAGCCTTTGATACCAACTTTGCTGTCAGTACTACCTTTCCCTTTGAGTCACTGAGCTCAAAGAGCCATGGAAACTAACTGTGAACAGTACCTGTTTAGTTTACTCTGTATTTGTTTATTATAACTTATTTTTTCCAGAACTACTGGAAATCTGTAAACGAGAAGCCAAAAGCCAGTACACTAGACCTATGCCCTGCCCAGAACTGTGGAACATTAGTGTTAAGGATACCCTGTATCCTTAAACGGTTTGGATACAGTCCTGATGGTTTCAAGGTATTTCTGTGGGAAACATCTTTCAGGATTTTCCTTTTTTACATAGATCTTAGAAATTATTGCTTTCCTCAGTATTTAAAATTTGTAAATAAGATTCTAGTACATTGGGAGAAAACATTCATTCCAACAGAATTGGTCACTCACTTTTTCAAGCTGAAGCCTGGATGAAAGTTCTTTAACGTGTTTCTCCCTTTCAAGTATTTTTCTCCTGAGATTCTTCATGGGGGAAAAAAATAACAAAGAAAATATTTTAATGTCTGTACACAACAATGCAACAGTAACACACACTGATGAACATTTCAGATATCAAGCTAAGATTCCATTTTATGATGATAAACCACAAAAAATCCCACCTTGTCACCATATAATACCATGATGTAGCCATTTTCAGATGTAGAGCATAGAACAAGGACAGACAGAAATTTTAATTTACTTACACTATTTTGGATTTTGTTTTCACTTAACTTCCTCACCAAAGTGTCAATGTTTTCACTGCTAAACTGCAAGACAGAAGCAGTAAACATTAAAAATTACTTCTGGTTGTATTTGATGTAGCATTTTTTCAATGGTTTTGAATGTGTACATA
The DNA here is from genome assembly GCF_000690775.1 of Eurypyga helias. NCBI lineage: Eukaryota > Metazoa > Chordata > Aves > Eurypygiformes > Eurypygidae > Eurypyga > Eurypyga helias. The sequence goes on from NW_010263419.1 coordinate 6,749, forward strand.
TAATTTGCTACATTTTCAAATTTGGTACATATAAATATAAAAGCTCACATACTCACAAGCTACTTAGGGTTGTTGGTTGAAACCCTAAAGATTCAATTCATTTTGTGCATAGAACTTCATAGCTGAGGAAAACAAACTAGGGTCATTGCACATGCCAATTTCTTTAGTTAAAAGGACTCTAAATGCCATAAATATTGTTATTTAAACACATGGTCAAACAGTAAAAACAGTTGTATATTTGTACAACTCATAATACTAATATTAAAGATTAAGTATTAAAGACTTTGAGGAACTTCAGTTAGAGAGGAGAATTTGAAAACTGAACCAGGAAGCATAGGCTGGGAGACCACAAAAATCAACCTACAGTAACTGTTACTACAAATCCAAAAGAATTTATGTGCCTATAATATTTTCAACTAAACTTTTCATTTTAAAATGTCCCATTTTGGGGGTGTGGTAACTTTCCATTTTTAAAAAATAGACTTGTGGACTTTCAGACTGTAAATCATAAAGATCTTAATTTCATTAGTGAGAGGATAAGCCCACTTCCTCAAGGTGGAAACTTTGGCATCAAAAGTTTTACCACAACTGCTCGCAAAGCAGTCGTCTTATCCTGGCCTGCAAATAATTCCCCAGAAAATGCTGTAATCTTGATCCCATGTTTATCTGTAAAGTCAATACATGGGCCCCATTCTTCATCCACGTTTCCACCTCGGCATGCACTGCAAACGTGAAAACATTGTATTCAGTAGTAGTTCTATCCTTTCCTGACTACACTGAGCCAGATTAGCTATCAGCAAATGTACATAAACACAAATGGTGTTTTGTGGCCCCACAGGAATTCATCAGCAAAACCGGAAGTGCTTAGAAGATTTCCTAGAATTGAGAAGTGACCAGAAACATAAATTACTCATACCATCTTTCCATTCTAAGGAAATTAGTCTTCCCCAGAGTTAGTTCTCTATGAACTTTTTCTCTAATGATTAATAGAAAGGCTCATGCTGTAAGACAGCTAGCATTGTCTATGAAAACCTGAAAATCAAGACTATTATTTTTAAAATTAAAGAAGCCCGTCTTCAGAATAAACACCCATTTCTGTCAGCCTGCAAGAACATAAGGTTAACTTTATGACCTCCTAAAGAAAGATAAAGTCAACAATGACAATTCACATCTAGTTTTAAAAGAAATCTACATTCTTCACTCCATCAGGTTTCTGTGCAAAATGACACTACTGTTAAACAGGGATTCACAGTGATCCACCTCCTGTTTTAACATACATAGCCCGCCAAATTTCTTCCAACTTTGCAAAAACTTTCTTAGTGCACAGGATGTAACAAGAAATGTTCCCAGTACATCTGTTGAGGCAGATAATAAGACTAAATGTTAGTTTAAGATTCGTGTAAGAAATGTACATTTGCAATGGTTCTATGTTTATGCCTTACATATTTTCTTACTTGGTGTTCTAGACTGTCAGATTCTTTGCTTAGTGCAGTAAAGTATTTTCCATCTTGGATGGACAACACAGTTTGGAAAAGCTTGGAGGGCTGGACAGGAACATGATGCTGCCCGTGTCACAGCAAGCCCAGAGCCAAGTATCACTATCTACTACCTAAATGCATCCCATTCCCCCTGCTTCCTTGTCAAGCACTAGGAACCTGCCGTCACCGTCACCTCTTCTCCAAACACTCTCTTGCCTCTACTCTCACATTCCATCATGATTGACAGCTTCACCACGCACAAAGTTATTTGTTTACTCTGCTCAGTGCTACACAGACTACTCATTAATTTTCAGAAATGGATTGTCTTGCCTTCTCCACCCACCAGGACTGAGAACAGCCCTGAGGAGAAGAACCTGGGGGTACTGGTGGATGAAAAGCTGGACACGAGCCGGCAGTGTGCGCTGGCAGCCCAGAAAGCCAAC
>NW_010263419.1:8805-9530 GCF_000690775.1 Eurypyga helias
CCAGAGGAGGCCATGAAGATGCTCAGAGGGCTGGAGCACCCCTGCTATGGGGACAGGCTGAGAGAGTTGGGCTTGTTCAGCCTGCAGAAGGCTCCGGAGAGACCTTATTGCAGCCTTCCAGTACCTGAAAGGAGTCTACAAGGAAGCTGGGGGGGGCACATCTTAAAAGGGCAAGTAGTGATAGGACAGGGGGTAATGAGTTTAACCTGAAAGTGGGGAGATTTACATTACATAACAAGAAAAAATTCTTCCCGGAGAGGGTGGTGAAGCACTGGAACAGGCTGCCCAGAGAAGCTGTGGATGCCCCATCCCTGGAAGTGTTCAAGGCCAGGCTGGATGAGGCTTGGAGCAACCTGGTCTAGTGGAAGGTGTCCCTGCCCATGGCAGGGGGGTTGGAACTAGATGGTCTTTAAGGTCGCTTCCAACCCAAACCATTCTAGGATTTCTCTTGCTTTCAGCCTGTGCCAGGTGCATCTCCACCAAAAGATTTGTCAGTCAGATTTTTTATTCTTACATCGCTATTTCCTTAGCATAGTTGAGAAAATGAGTAACAGAATTAGGGAAGTTCCCAACTAAAAAAAAAATCACTTCCTCACAGAATCAGAATGTAGACGGCTCTGCTTCCAATTGTTGCCATAAGGCAAGTAACTACATTCCAAACTTCTTTTAATTATTATTTTATATATTTATATTTATTTATGTGTCTTGTTTTATTACAGGCTTAC
>NW_010263419.1:9562-10232 GCF_000690775.1 Eurypyga helias
ACAGTGCAGGTCTCTATAGCTTCTTCTTGGTTTTATAACCAAAACGAAGTTCTTAAATTTAGTTACTTCCAGTAAAAACATCATCTTGGAAGATTAAACATCATGTTTCGTTTATCCTAGCCCATCTACGTAAGAAAAAAAAGAACAAATAAGATTTTTTGCATAGTTTCAGTAGACCGTTTTTATTTCCAGCAGTCTTATTACCCCTTTTTTGAATTATCACCTACTTCACATCTGTAGCTAGGAAGGAATTTTTGAAGTATGCTTTGAATCTTGTTAACAAAGTAAAGAGAATTAAAAAAAAATAAAGCTTAACAGAACAGAATGAACTTGCCTCAGTAGCATGAGGAGGAAGCAGCTGTTCCGGAAGATCGGAGTCCAATAAAGGAGTCGTATAGGTATATGCTGGTAGCGATGAGAAGGAGGAGAACATCTTGGTTTAATGCTGTGTAAGGAGAGAGCCTGTGTTAACATACACTGGTGTTGTGTGAACTGGAACGTTACGAGCATCTCAGCCCATTCCCACTAGAAAATACCTCCATTTACCACAGCTGATGCAATCGAACGTATCTTGCACACATGTCCATACCTTGCAATCGCTCAAGCAGCACCGAATGCACACGTGTGGTGCACAGAAATCCAATCCCTCCGCAGCAGAGCTGAAGACACA
>NW_010263420.1:0-1650 GCF_000690775.1 Eurypyga helias
CCCCACCGCCCGCTCCGCCGCTTCGCGCGTCCCCGCTTTCGGTTTCGATTCTTCTAGTTGGGGGCAGCGCGTTTCCTCAGGGTTTTCGTGTGCTGGGAGACCTGTGCAGCCCCTGGATGTCCCCAGACCGACGGAGGGAAAGCCCGCAGAGGTAAGTGGATGCCATTCCTCACGTCTCGGTCGTGAGTGGAACATCAGCGGTACAAAGTCACGGTACTGCTCAGGAGCTTGGGCAAGTTCCTTCGCCCCGGGTTCCCCTTACTATGCAAGTTAGCCAGGTCGGTGCCACAGCTGTTTGCTTTGTGAGTGAGCTTTAGCATTCCTGTCCGGACATGCTGTCACCAGCTGGCAGGAGGTATTTTTCATGGAATCACAGAATGGTTTGGGTTGGAAGGGCCCTTAAAGACCCCCCAGTCCCCCCCCCTGCCATGGGCAGGGACCCCTTCCACTAGACCAGGTTGCTGCAAGCCTCATCCAGCCTGGCCTTGAACACTTCCAGGGATGGGGCATCCACAGCTTCTCTGGGCAACCTGTCCCAGTGCCTCCCCACCCTCTCCGGGAAGAACTTCTTCCTGATACCTAATCTAAACCTCCTCACTTTCACTTTAAACCTGTTACCCCTTGTCCTGTCACTACAGGCCCTTGTAAAAAGCCCCCCCCAGCTTCCTTGTTGCCCCTTCAGGCACTGGAAGGTGCTATAAGGTCTCCCCGGAGCCTTCTCTTCTCCAGGCTGAACAAGCCCAACTCTCCCAGCCTGTCCCCATAGCAGAGGGGCTCCAGCCCTCGGAGCTTCTTCGTGGCCTCCTCTGGACTCTCTCCAACCAGTTGATATCCTTCTGATGTTGTGTGTTCTTATTTTTGTGTTAAAAAAAAAAAAAAAGGAAAGGTGATATAGGCATGTCCCTCCCTGGGAGATGCTGGAGGCTTCCCTGCTAAATTCTCCAATTTTTGAAAAGCTTCTGCTCATAACATTCAAACTCATTCTTTCTTTTGTTGGGTAAGCACTGATCTGTAGCACTGTCCCTTAAGTCTGATGGAGAGTGCGTGCTTCCTTAACTGGATCTCCAATTAAGGCACAAAACGCCTAAAGCTGGCTCCAGACTTGCTGCAGTGCAAAAGGGGAAAAAAGGCAGCCCTTCAGGCCTTGCTGGAAATCAGCCAGAGAACTTGGTTTGTGTCTGCCTTCAGACTTACAGATGAGGTGGCAACAACTGCTGAGGAGCCTGGCAGCTCCATGATCTCCCGAAATAAACCCCCAGAAGGATGCTGGCCAGGGGTAGAGCTGTTGGTGCAGACCAGCTCCCCCGTTCTTTTCCTTAGCCCTTCCAGCAGTTGGGATGCAGAGGAACGAGGCAGGACAAGTGGTCCTTTATTTTCCCCCAGCTACAGGGACAGGGGTGCGGTGTTGAGCAGCAGCTGTAGCAGGTCAGGCTGATCTGCAGGACTGGCAGGCTCTGTTATTTGCTGTCTCCTTTCCTTCCCTGTTTCCCAGCTGCAGGTGAGTGGAGGACCACCCTGTGTGACTGGCAGAGGATGGGTGAGGCCCACATGCAGTGCCCAGTAGGGAATTGGTTTTTCATCAAGGTTTACTTTAAACCGTCTTTTGCAAGTCATCTGTGTAAGCCTTTGCAAAGCTTTGGGTTTCTCTTT
>NW_010263420.1:1665-12806 GCF_000690775.1 Eurypyga helias
ACTGATGTCTCTCCCCAGATGGCCAGGTTGCTCCCACAGAGACACTCGCAGGTTCCCCCCTGGCCACTAAAACGTCGCTGTTTGTGACCGGAGCAGTCCTGATGCGTCCCCTCTGGAAAGGCAGGTCATCTCTGGAGCCAAGCTCTGCTGGGGTCTGACCTGCCCAACTCCTGTTTGGCTGCAGATTGCAGTGCCAGTTCCTCAGAGCGTTTCATTACGGTAGTGAAAACTCTTCTCTTTAAAAAACGTCAGTTCTGAAGGCTTTTTTTCAGATGTGCTGGTTTAATTTCTTGTTTCCTTGTTTGCTGTTGAGCGATAATCTAATGTGCTCAAAGCTAGATCAGGTTAATTAAACACAAGTTCCCAGCAAAGGAAAATGTGAGATGCACAACTAAGAAAGCTCATATTCCTGGGAGTTAGTCTTTTGAGAAGCTCTTCTAGATTCCTGTTAACTTTAGTGAGGTTAAATTCCCTTCTAAAACCTGCTCTTCCCTACCTGGGAGCCGTTCATGCTGAGACTTAACTCATTGGTAAACTGAGGTTGGCAGGTAGGTTTGAGACTTGTTGGCAGAAGGCCATACAGGTATATGTACATGGAGACTGTGGAGACACTCAGTGCTTCAGGGGTGAAAGCATAAGCTTTATATTATTTTAAGAAAGAAAACATTGAAGTGGAGGAGCCTAAGCTTACTGTGCTCTGCTAAAACATGGAAGAATATTCTGGCAAGCCCTCCCAAAGTATTTATTCTCCCTCTACTAAAGGTTAATTCAGTAGTGAATGATATGGAAGATACACTGGACTCTTGATTAGCAGAAATGCTATTTAATTAGACAAGGACTACAACTCAGCAGGCTAGTTAAACCCTTCTGAGCTCCTGCGGCTCTATTCCAGTCAGAATTTGTGTGGAAGTAGTTTTTTTCTTCCTTATCCAGTAAAGCTGTATTACAAGATCACCAGGTGAATTTAAATCTTATGGAAACTAAATTGAAACTGAATAAAATATTAAAGTGTGAGAGTCATCAGAAATGTAATGCTTCAGCAGGCAGAGCCATTGAGGATGAGAGCAGCAGTGGACAGAGGTTGGTATCCTAATGGAAATGCCCAAAAGAGATGGGGTGGGGTATATAAATTCTTAAATGTTTAAGTTTTCCTGGAAGTATTTGGATAAACATATTGAATCTATGGACACTTTTCTCAACACCTTGGCTCTTCTCTATTTCTTCCTCTGATTAGGTTGGTACTGATTTATTTTGCCTGCTCTCACTTTCTCATACACCTTTCCATAGCCTGATATTCCTTCTTTTGCTATGAAGTGGAAAGATGGCAAGAATTTTGTGTGTCTGACTGGCTTGTAAAACAGAAACTGGCAACAACTGTAAAATAAAGAAGTGGTATATTAGGTATTCTTACTGCATATAACTATAAATATTTTACGTTTAGTTAAGCTCAGAGCTCAGTGATTAACACCCAGGGGTCTGTGCATAATTTTTTATATTTATTGTATTTTATGCATGCTGAAGCAATGCGAAATTAATCAGAAAAGGAAAAATAATTGGGAATTTGCATTGATAAAGCGGTGTTAGCTTTTTGAACGTTATTATTCTTATGTAAGAAAATACTGTTGTTTTTAAAGAAAAATCTTAATTTAGAGAGATTTAAACATACCTTTTCTGCAGAAATGAGTACTACTTTATGGGTAAAAAATACTGAATGTTTGCTCAGTATAAAACTACATATATTGTGAGCCTGGCTTGCTTAGCCATCAGTTTAAGTTGTATCAAAATAATTGTAATTTGTACTGTGCTTGTTTTGTCTTTGCAGATAAAATGATGGGAAGCGCTATTCTTCAGCGGAGCAGCTTATCTGTCAGACTGGTGTCTGTCTGCTTGCTGTGTGCATCAGCTGGAAAGCAGTGTCAGATCCAAAATGAAATGGCTGACTGCAGCCACCTAAAGCTGACTCACATTCCTTCTGATCTCCCCAGCAATATAACGGGTTTGGACATTTCTCATAATCAGCTCAGGCAGCTAGGTCCTGCAAATCTGACCAGTTACAGCCAGCTAGTTTACTTGAACGCAGGCTACAACAGCATCTCTAAACTGCAACCAGAATTGTGCCAAAATGTGCCTCTGCTGCAGGTTCTGAAGTTAGAACATAATGAATTGTATAAGCTCCCCGACAGGGTCTTTGCTTCCTGCACCAACCTGACTGAGCTCAATCTCGGATACAACAGAATAGATATAAAGAATGATCCTTTCAAAACCCTGGAGGTAAGCTTTAGAAATGCACCTTTTTGTGTAAATAAAGTAATAAATGGGGAATTTATTGTATTTTCCAGTGTGTGCACAATGGCTGCTTATTGGCAACTGAAAATACCCATCATAGAATCTTTCTTCATTGTTTTTCTAAAGACAAGGCCTAGTGGCTTCTTGTGTTGGAGCACACTGAAGTCTCAGCCACCCTTACGAGTCAGTGCTCTCCATCCCCTTTACCCTGTTGCATCCCGAGGCACCTCTCCATGCAGTATTTGTGCTGGGAGAATAGCAGCAGCAGATGACGTATAGGGTGAAGTGGGTGGTGTGACATCTGAGTTGCCTGGGGTCTAAAAATGGTAGTTAGCCTAAATTCTTAAGGTCAAAGTCAATTCTTAAGGTCTCAGATCAGGAAGGCCGGTGCTTAGGCTGGATGTAGTATCTCCAAGGACTTGGGGATTGAGAAAGAGTAAAACCCTTTTTAGTCTACCTTTGTTTTTCCTGGTAGTTTACATGTAGTTAAATATTCTTCTCTATGGCATCTATGAGGTTAGGAGACCAGCACAGGAGACAGGAAAAGACATTTCCATTGTCTTTGCACCAAGCATGGCATAATGCAAGAGGAAGGGCCTGAGGACAAAAGAAAATAGAGACAGTGTGTGGGTACTAATTGTTGCACAATGCTTAATGAGCATGCATGTTGTTTTGAACAAGTCTGAACTTTCCTTCTAAACTCAGTATTCCAGTTCAGCGATACAAAATGTACTTGCTTGCCTTGTAGCACTGCTGACTCTCGACTAAAGTAATTCTTTGGTTTGCAGTAGATGTTGTAGTGGGTTAAGACCATGAACACAGTGAAAGTTACAGCTTCCTGCAGGAGCTTGAAAACTGCCACTTCTCTATTACAGACTTATTCTAATTGTATTATTGCATCTAATTTCTAATCAATTAGACTCTAATACAATATTTCAGAAAGGTTTTGTATTATGTAAAATAACAATAATTTTATATTCTTCTGTTTGCATCTTCTCCCCAGAACTTGAACAGTTTGGACCTATCTCATAATTTTTTGAAGTCAGCAAATTTGGGTTTGCAGCAACAGCTGAAGAACCTTCGTGAGCTCAAGTTGGATAGCAATCAAATCACTGAGTTAAAAAAGGAAGACTTCAGCTTTCTCAGCAACACCTCACTGAATAGTCTTGATTTGTCATCAAATCCACTGAAAGAGGTAGGAAGCATTTCAGCAGAAATTCAACAGGTGTAAGTATAAAATGGAATCATCCTGATTTATCCTTTATGATTGTATGGCATTCACTTTACATTTTTGATCCACAGAGGTCAAATATAAACCCATTCTATTGTATACACCATTACTCCTGACCTCCTGTGATACATGGCATTCTTTTTCTCGCACTGAAATCAGCAAGACCTGGTTCCGTGTAGATCAGAGGTCTCAAGTAAGAGCTAGATCCAGTAGGTCTGTAAACCCTTACCAGGGGTATTCTATGCAGGGTTTTTTTTTGTTTTTTTTGTATGTGCTGAAGGTGAGCCGCTGACAGACTTTCTAAGTGGGGAAAAAGTGCAGTATTATGCAAGGCTAGTTATGCAGTCTAGGTCTGCCTTTCTAGTTAATCAAAGAGAACGTTCATTTGTGCCTGTGGGGTACCCCAGAGAAAAAAAATCATTGCAGAAAAATATAATCACTCTTTTAAAAAACAAGTGGGTGTTTTCTCTGCCACCTACCTCACCGCTCTCTGTGTTACAGCATGATTCTTTGAAGAGTGACGGGAAGTGTTGCAGTTCTAAACTGGCTGACCCTCGGCATATGAATACTTAGTTTGCATGAATTTGCTTGGTGGTGGTTTGTTTTGTGGGGGTTTTTGGGTTGTTGTTGGGTTTTTTTTGTTTGTGTTTCATTTGATTGATCTGTAAAGAACAAGTATATTGAAATTACAGGAATATTTTAAAGTGCCATAAGCTTGTACCAACGCTGAGAGTCAATCCCACTGTCCTTTTTCCTACATCCTAAGTACTCCTTAGGACTGCTCCTTTCTTGGGCAGCACTATGTTATGCTTGTTTAACCTAGCCCTGATTTTACAGTACTGCTGTCTGAAAAGCAGTCTTGTGTGTTTGAATCATTCTGACAAGGGGAGTATTTAATCATTCAGCTGATACCTGAATCAAGATACTGAATCCAGCACTACTTGTGATTTATTGTGAAAGCAAGTGTGTAGTATCACATTTCATGAGGGTAGCTTCTGCTTACACAGAGAAACTGGGTTTCTTCTTGGCTGTCTGAAGGCCTAAATAACTTTTTCACCCTGTGTCTGGTTTTGCATTAGTACATGGGCATCCCTAGCAGATACCAATAAAAGAAAGCTGAAGAAAGAGATTATCTCAGTTTCTAAGACACTTCCAGTGAAAGAGTTTTGCTGGTCAATACACAATTGTAATTAACTTGCATCTCACTAAGCAACTTTCTGTTTTTTTCTACTCAGAACTATGATAATCATATTACAAGTTTTAGAAGTATCATCACAAGAAGTATCCAAGAGGATACTCCATACTCCATCTCCAACAGGTGTTTGTCTGAACTTGACTGAAAAAAACCCCAAGTGTAGTAGTTACATTCTGCTTGAAAATGTTGTTTGAAAACCTTTCCACATTTTGGCTTTATGGGGCTACTTTCTTACATAATCCTTTGTTCAGGTCAAAACTCATTTTTCCTTTCAGTTTCATGTAGGATGTTTACATGCAATTGGAAATCTGTTTGGCCTCGTACTGAACAACGTTGAACTTGGTGAAAATCTCACAAAGAAACTGTGTACGGAATTATCAAACACAGCGATTCAGAACCTCTCGTTGAGCCATGTGAAACTTTCATACATTAGCAAGTCAACTTTCCAGGGACTGCAAGGAACAAACCTTACAGTTTTAAACCTTTCCCAAAATTCTCTGTCTGTGATAGAAGATGACTCCTTTCAGTGGCTTTCCAGTTTACAATACTTAAACCTAAAGCGTAATAACATCCACGTATCTTCACGTTTATTTTATGGATTATCCAGCCTCAAATACCTGATTCTGATAAATTCCCTTACTGGGAAAATTGAAGACTTTTCCTTCCATTGGTTATACCATCTGGAGTACCTTATTATGGATAATAACAATTTTCCGGGAATTACTGCTAATACGTTCACAGGTCTGAACAGCCTGAAATACCTGAGTCTTTGTAACTGCAACGCAAACTTACAAAGAATAACTAATAAAACGTTCTCATCACTTGCCAATTCCAGTTTGCAGGTTCTCAACCTCACAAAAACAAGAATCTCTACAATAGGAAGTGGGGCATTTTCCTCCTTGGGACACCTGAAAATCCTCGATCTTGGTCTCAATGAAATTAGTCAAGAGCTTACAGGTCAGGAGTTTAAAGGTCTAAGTAATATACAAGATATTTATCTTTCCTATAATAAAAACTTGGCTTTGCGAAGTGAATCGTTCATTTTTGTCCCAAGCCTTAGAAAACTGATGCTGAGGAAGGTAGGTTGCAGTAATCTGGCACTTACTCCGTCACCTTTTCATCCTCTACGAAATCTGACTGTCCTGGACATCAGCAATAACAACATAGCAAACATAAAAGAAGACGTGTTTGATGGACTTCACAAACTTGACATTCTGGATTTGCAGCACAACAATTTAGCCCGACTTTGGAAACAGGCAAATCCAGGTGGCCCTGTTCTTTTTCTAAGAGATCTTCCCAACTTGCATGTTCTTAATTTAAAATCAAATGGGCTTGATGAGATTCCAGTTGAGGTTTTCAAGGGTCTGTTTCAATTAAAAAACCTGGATTTAGGATCAAATAATTTGAATTTGCTTCCAGTGACTCTGTTTGATGACCAAGCCTCTCTGAATTCATTGAACCTTCAGAAAAATCTGATAACCTCAGTTGAAGAAAACGTGTTTGGCCCAGCGTTCAAGAGCTTGAGAATACTGGAGATGGATTTCAATCCATTTGATTGCACCTGTGAGAGCATTGCTTGGTTTTCCGATTGGCTTAATGGGACCCAAACATACATACCTGGATTGAGCTCCCGGTACATTTGCAACACCCCACCTAAATATCACGGTAGTCTGGTGATGCATTTTGATAGCTCAGCCTGCAAAGACAGTGCTCCGTTTAAACTTCTGTTTGTGATCACTACCGCTGCTGTCACACTAGTGATTTTTATTGTTCTTATCATCCATTTTGAAGGATGGAGAATAGCTTTCTACTGGAATATTTCAGTAAATCGAATACTCGGTTTTAAAGAGCTTGACAGACAACAGGAAGAGTTTGAATACGATGCCTATGTTATTCATGCAAGACAGGACAAGAATTGGGTGTCTAAGAATTTCATCTCTCTGGAAAAAAACAACCCCTTTCAAATTAGGTTTTGTTTAGAAGAACGGGACTTCGAAGCGGGCGTATCTGAATTTGAAGCCACAATTAACAGCATGAAAATGAGCAGGAAGATTATTTTCGTTGTGACTGAACACCTTTTACAGGATCCCTGGTGCAAAAAGTAAGTAGGAAATAAACTTTTAGATAAAAAAGGACAAATGTCCTTGACAGATTTTTTTAACAAGGGAATCTTTTTTGCTGTGTAAGGCAGTCAAAAGCATCATTTAATAAAAAATACCATGCAAATTCTACTTAAACATATTTACTTAATGCATAACTTCAGAATAATTCCTCAGTTGAAGTTAATTGCTCCACATGTACATGAGTGGAAATTTGAAATTTTGAAATGTTTTTTTCAGTAAGGCAAGCTGTCACCTGTGCAGATTGCTTTCCTTAAAATTACATGTTTGAAAAAAAGCAGTAATGGGTGATATCACTTGCATCTAAAGATGATTTTTATTTGTCTTGAATGAGTCTTTTCACCTTTCTTATGTAGTGATCTTGAAAAGAAAGGAACTTTGCAAAATGAGGCTGTAGCAAGACAGTAGACAGGTTATATTTTTAGAGGATGATTTTTTTCTTTACGCAGAAGGTAACTAATTTATCATAAGTAATAGCAATTTAATATAATTGAATAAAGACCCCTATTTGCACCCAGTCCTTGCAGTGTGCTATTATGTGAGTTTTTAAAGGGACTGTTTGTTTTTTTTTTCTCTCCACATGAAAGAAAACATGTATTTTCGTCTTATTTTTGCTTCAGATTTAAGGTGTATCATGCTCTTCAGCAAGCTATTGAACAAAGTCGAGACTCCATCATATTGATCTTTCTTCATGATATCCAAGATTACAAGTTGTATCATGCACTTCACCTGAGAAGAGGAATGTTCAAATCTCGCTGCATCTTGAACTGGCCAGCCCAGAAAGAACGAGTCAGTGCGTTTCGTCAGCAGTTACTGATGGCACTTAAATCTAATAGTAAGGTGCACTGAATATTGAAAGTACAGATTTGAATTATGGGGTCATTTTATTGCATATTTTCTATCACTGGAAAACTGTCAAGCCTTCAGGAATACATGAAAAAAAGTTTTTCATGCTGGAAAGATACATAAGAGTCACTATAATTTAAGTTTACTTGTGTATATCATCACAGCCTTCCAGTTCCTGAAGGGCCTACAAAAAGCTTGGGGCGGGGGGGGTGAGGGGGGGGGGAGCTTTTTACAAGGGTCTGTAGTGACAGCACAAGGGGCAATGGGTTTAAATTGGAAGTGGGGGAGGTTTAGATTAGATATCGGGAAGAAATGCTTCCCAGAGAGGGTGGGGAGGCACTGGGACAGGTTGCCCAGAGAAGCTGTGGATGCCCCATCCCTGGAAGTGTTCAAGGCCAGGCTGGATGAGGCTTTGAGCAACCTGGTCTAGTGGAAGGTGTCCCTGCCCATGGCAGGGGGGTTGGAACTGGATGGTCTTTAAGGTCCCTCCCAACCCAAACAATTCTGTGATTCTATGATACTTGTGTTCTTGCTGATACTTTAATTCACCTGCACTGAAGTGACATGTTAAAATGGGTCATGATCGATAGTCATTTCAGTCTGTATCCAAATGTGGTGGCAATTCTGAAAAGCAGTGTGAATGACTGATGTCCTAGGAAACATGTCCATCTGATGTACTGCAGAAAAGACAGACTCTCTACTTTAAAGGGATATGTAAAAGCGGGCACAATAACGATCAAATGGCAAAATCTGTGTAGGAGGCAGAGCGGACACTACTGCTTGCTTTCGTACCACAAGGCGCCCCTGAGTGAAATTAAAACTGGAAAGCTCTCCATGTGAAGAACAGTAACATGGAAAGTTATTTATGTAGTTGAAACCAAGAAACACAGCAGAGGTTCAAAGTGGTTTTGAAAACCTCTGTTTCAAGAGAAAGTCACAGAAAGAAACTTGACCCTGTGAGTAGCCTGTTCAGATCACGCAGTGAAGGATGGCTTATGCCTTCTGGGTGGGGCAGGTACTGCTGACTATCAAAAACACGTTTTCAGACTAACGAGTCAACTGATGTAATAAATGTGGTATGATTAAAATAACCCATTTTATTCTTCCCTACTTAAATTCAGACAGCTGGCAGAAGGAGGTTTATATTGAGAGATGTCACTCTCATTCTCTGAATGACCATAAAATGCTACACGGGCCATTACACAGAACTTGGAATTTTTGCCATGACTGTATACAGCTTTGCCTTTGATAGCTAAAAAGCAAATAGTAAAGAAATCAGAGACAATTTGGTAGTTTAAGTTCTTACGTACTCATCTAGTTTGGTTTTTCCTTAACACGCTCTACAGAACCGTGGGCTCGTTAGCGCTTGCCGGAGCATGTACGTACGGGCTAGTAGCTTGATCCGGAGAGAGCAGAGAATCGGCAAAGTGTACTCTGACATGATGCTCATCATGTCTGAGGCTGGTTGCAATTTTATGGAGTGTTTGAGCACAATTCACTGTAAATTAGACACTAGACAGTCATTTGTGTGTTTTTGTTCATATTTCATTGCTGTTCCAAGGACCTTACAAAACAGTGTAAATTTTTAGTATGTGTGTGATCCTTCAGTATCTCAGGAATATTATTAAATTGCTTTTTTCCCCTAGCATTTCCCTCATCAATTTCAATACCATCATTGCTCCAAGCTTTAGAAAACAGCTTTCAGATAGTTGAGCACTTCACAAATGATGAGAAAAGCTGCTTTAAGTGTTACATGCATAGATGAAAACGGCTAGTCTTTAATAGGTTTGTGTGTCCCATGATGATAAAAAAAAATGTAAATGAGAAAAATAATTAATTAAGTAGATTTTGCATGCACCAGAAGAGCGACGGGGCTGTCCTCGCTTGCTCAGGAAGTCCTGGGTGAAAACAAAAAAGGCTTTGTTTACAGTTGAAGTGATAGATGATGACTACAGTCATAGGATTATCTCCATTGTGATGCTTTCATCTCATCTTTCTGACCTTTTCAGGCGAAGTGACAAATTCTTTTTTCGTGCTTAGGCCATGAAAGTTGAGGAGGCCAGTCTGTAAGGATGGGGTGCCAGGTATGCACCCTGTCAGTCGTTCTTTCGCTTATTTAAAGACTAACATGTGAAAGGGTTCCTATGCTCCCTAAATCTGTAATGGCACACAGTAGTGGAATTTCTCATTCCACATCAATATAAATTGTTTAGAAAATATTAGCAGTTTGCATGGATATTAAAAATGGCATAAAGATGAAGAGAATGCATGGAGAAATGCTGAGGTGAAATGTGATATCAGAGGTCAGACTGGATAATCAAATGGTCTTTTCTGGCCCTTAAAAACTGACAAATGACAGCGTGTGTAAATTCTATAATGAGTTTTCTTGTTACTACAGAATCAGTCTCAGAATATTGAGAAAATGTGTTACAGATGCTTAGTTTTGTAAAAAAACTGAAAGTACTTGCTGGTGAGTGAAAATAATTGATAAAAGTATGATGATGTGTTCTAAACAGTTATTTTAGTACCTACATTCAGTTTAAAATACAACAGAAAGACATTACAAAAGCTCACAGTGAGATTTAAACTGTTAAAAAGGCACAAAAGAAATAAGCACAGGGCCAATGTTAATCATCAGTTATAGCTGACATAAGATTTTCATATAAATTGAGTTACCTACTTCTGCTCAGTTCCCGTACATTTGTTTGAGAGTAGTATTGAGAGTAAACGAATGGGCTTAGCGTGGTAATGAGTTATAAGTGCTTTCAGGCTTAACAGTCTGTATCTGAGCTGGGCAGTTTCTTTGCAGTGGGCAGCGTCGGACTGTATTATGCTGATTTGCTGAGGAGTTGGATACCAAATAAATGAAAAACTGTTCCAAACTTGTAGTGTCAAAGATATTACCTAGGACTAAAGAGGAATTCTCTGTATTGAAAGCAGAATGTCTAAAGGACTTGAACAAGGCAGAATGCTCATCTGTAGATTTGGGGTGGCACCTCACTGTTTCTGTGATTCTAGAATGACAGGGAGTAATGAACAAGTTGCAGACCGTGATGTTCATAATAGGTTTTATTCCACGTCTTCATGCAGGGTTACTTTGTGGCTGCAGCCGAGATACTACACACCGACGTGCTTTTTGGCATCATGAGGAATAAATGCAGACTGTGCTGCTGTTAGGTTTATCATAGAATGGTTTGGGTTGGAAGGGACCTTTAAAGGTCATCTAGTCCAACCCACCTGCAGTCAGCAGGGACACCTTCCACTAGATCAAGTGGCTCAGAGCCCTGTCCAACCCAACCTTGAATATTTCCAAGGATGAGGCTTCTACCACCTCTCTGAGCAATCTGTTCCAGTGTTTCACCACCCTCATTGTAAAAAACTTCATAATATCTAGTCTAAATCTCCCCTCTTTTGGCTTAAAGCCATTACCCAAGCCCCGTCGCTACAGGCCCTATTAAAAAGT
>NW_010263421.1:0-14814 GCF_000690775.1 Eurypyga helias
TTAATTTGTTTCTAATGCGGTAAGGTAATTTTCAAAGGACTATATAAAGAGCAAAATATATAATTCGTATCTTTTCTTTCCTAAATACCAGTCTGCATTAACTTTGCATCAGTAAATTAATATCCATGTGCACAGATATTCAGAGAAAACTATCAGATTTTATTTAAGATAAAACTCAGATATATAATCACCTTACAGAATGTGTTACGGGCCCAGTCCTTCATTAAGCAACACATACACAGCTTTTCATATGGCTAGCTTATAGGGGTTTATTAGAAAATGCTGGACTTGAAAAAAAAATTGTTATTAAAGCACGAAAGAGTCCTAGGTGCCGATAATGAAATTTTGCCCACAGCCCTAATTATTCAATGTTTCAACCTTTCATTATATTCTGAAGTATAAAACAATTAAAATATAATGTATTAAAGAAAACCTTATCTCTTATGTCGTCTTTCAGAAATTTATTGACTTTTCCCAAATGTTGATTAGAAATAATTTTCATCTAAATAGCTCTTCATGAATTAATTCTGAATCAAAAATTTCTTTTAGGAATAATAATAATAAAAATCTTCTGAAATCTCCTAGGTTTTATAGAAATAACTCCCTTTTCTCCTTGACAATTTTGACTGTCATCTGTTATTTGTTCTTGTCCTTGCCACCTTCCACTTCATTGAAAACCAGTACAGGTTTTTTTTTATCAGGTATGGGCTACTTCCTGACCAAGTGTTGTTTCTAGCACTGATCTCAGGTGTAAGCTTTTTCTTGTTCCTCTGCTTTCCTCCCACATCAGTGATAGAAATGGGAACTTCATTTTTGGTAAGGGCAGCAGAGTCCTCATCCACAGCCTGAGCCCTGCAAGTGGTTCTGCATTCTTTCAGTACTCCAGGATTTGTAGCTGTACCTCCCCAGGTGCTGATGAGCTTGAAGCAGGATGGGGAGAGGAAGGTATGTGAAAGGAAAGAACACCAATGCTGACAGAAACCAAGACCAAACCCCAGAACCACTGTTAGTAAAAGGCAGTATATTATTTGGTAGTGAAAGTACTGCAAACAGTGTTATTTGTTAAAGAATGGTCTACAGTGTGGCAACAGCTGTAGGGCTTGAATTAGAAGTATGAAATCAAGTATGTTCTGTGATACAGCTGGAGCTGTTTTGGAGAGTTTGAGAAATAGCCTGAGGAAACTCATGCTATGTCTAGTGCAAATATATGCTTAGAAATGTTGATTAATACCCTGGTTGTGTGTCCCAAAGGCTCCCAGAAGCACTTCCTGCTATAAAAATAATTAAATTGTATGTAGACTATAAGTATTCAATAAAAACTATTCCTGCAGACATGGTCAGGTGGATCAGCCTTTTGTATGTCTTACTTATTTAAGAGATGTTTTGTATATTCTTAAGACATATAAAGAACAAGGAATTATGCATATGCTTAGGTCAGTTGTATTATAAGAACTACTCAAAACTAGTGATTTGATGAGTGTTTACGATTCCAGCTGAAGATGCTACTGCAAAGACCCTTCTAACAGGTTTCTGTTGAAAACCAGAATTCCCATCACCACCAAAAAGTGACTAACCATGCTGTTCTGGAGACTCTATTCACCATGTAAGCAGTACCTCTGCCAAGATCCCAGTGAATTAGGTTTTGCCTTATTTTTAATAAACACTGTCATGACTGCCTGTGAAATGGAGATAATGCACTTTGTGTGTTATTCTGATTCACTCCAAATTATGCTCTAATTGTAGATGTCTGTTGTAAACTACTGTGTTATTTCTCACCTACCAATAAACAAACGTATGATTTTGCTTATATTTTCTTGATCTGCAGCCAGGGCAGGCTGGGTCAACATTGCCAGCTCTGTTTTTTAATGAATCTTCAATACAGTTATTTACAAAAATCATACAACATATGGACTATGCAATAAATAAATGCAAGTTTCTGAAAATTCATTAAAAAGCATAATTTCAAATATTATATGGAAAATATTGTAAGAGGCCATTCCACCTGTGCTATATAAAGTAGGATCTAGTGTTCATACACAACTTCTGCAGAATCAACATGCTGTAGAGAAACTAAAAGAAAATTTTTCAATCAGCTATTTGAATGGGTATGAGAATAGTGCTTTCTCATCTCTTGTCAGAAAAGTTCAGTGATGTCTTCTCTCATACAAAGTATTGCAGATCAACATTCTCATTAGTTTATATTGAGTAGAAAAATGCATTAAACTTGGCCTTTTTGCCTAAAATACATGAAGTAAATTTAAAATTATTAGCATACATTTAATTTACTTTTCATAAAATAGAGGGATCAAAAGTCTTTTTTGGGATGAGTAGCTCATGAATTCATTTACAAATCTAAAGCTATACTATTTCTCTTTAGGAACTTCTAATACCCTTCCTACTTCAATATCTGAGTTTTTTTCCAAGAAGATCTTATAATACAGCCTGGGAAGCAGTGTCCTAACTTTGTTAAGTGGATAAATAAGAATTAGTTTGGGATAACAAATTCTTCCCTGTAGGTTAAAAAAAAAAAAATTGTTTTCTAAAGAAAAGGACTCCTATACTTCTTGTCTTCTCCCTGCACTAGGAAACGTTATTGCACCATGGAAATTTTCAAATGGATAATATTCACTATTTCCCAGAAGAGTCTAGCTGTTTCTCTGTTCTTTTAGTAGGCTGTGAGGAAATAAGTGTCTTCCTCTACAACAGAAATAATAAATGTAAACATACTTAAGTTTCAGTTCACAAAATTCATGTCACATTTGTATTATTTCTTTTGAGTTTTTAGCTAAATTTGTTAATAGCTATGCCCAAGTAATTTCCAGTCTTAGAACTACAGATCGAGAACTTTTAAATACAGAAATTAAAACAGAGTCCGGGTTATCATCCAGAGTCTAAATTTACACTATAAAATGGACACCTTCATATGAAATTCCTCCAGATTTATTGCTGTGTGGTACTTTCACTGCCATTCTTTTCAACAAATCTATGACTTATTTTGGCATAATAAAGATGATATGCTAAGTAATAAGTGATTTTGAATTAAATCCTCAGCAACTTATGGTCCTCTTTAAATTCCTCTCCCTTGAATTCAGTTTTATTGCAATGGAGACATTAGGTCTTTTTTCTCATTGTTTAATGTATTTTGTTTAATGTTTTTTTTTTTTTTTCTTCAGCAAATGATGGCAAAATAGATAAATTAATTTTGATGTTCTGGAGCAAACCAGTAATTTCATTGTCCTCAAAAACCTTTTGGAGGAAGGTTACTTATTTTATTTTAACTAAAACTGACTAAATTTGAGTCAATACTGGTTTTTATAATTAAGGAGATCGTGTGTGAGTCTGGTAGGGAATTTCTTAGCAACTGATTTTTTTTATTTTAGGGCACATTATGGGGGAAAGGGTAAAAAAACTTTAACTGTCAAAGAAGTAAAACTGAAAATGCATTTTTACAGGGGAACGCCACATCACCATGATGCTAGCTATCAAAACAGGACCAGAAGCACATTCACACTCACAACAATGAATCAAACCTTCAAAGAGAATAAGAGCATAAAATCTTTGTATTTGAGTGCTGCAGTGTTCCCCTGGAAATTACAGATATTCCCAGGCTGTTATTTCATACCAGAACTTCCACAGATCTTAGTGGCAACTGTGGTCTTCCTCTTAGAAATTCAGGCCCTCTTAGAAGTTCTTGCTCCTGCCAGATGAAGCATCACTACATAGAACATTGTCTTATGTCTGAGGCAGTGTTTTATTTTATGATGCATATTAGTCAGTATTAAGGAGAAATAACCACAGGGTACTCTAATAATATCTTCCAAACATGGTAAAGTTCACAATACTTCAATTTCAAAAATATTGTTAAATAATTAAAAAGGTTATGTTTTCAGTAGCATCTGTGGATTAGGAATATTGGAAAATTAACTGAGAGAAATCCATTCTGAAGAGACTTTTAAATATATTTAGAAATAAAACATCCTTACCTATTTAAAACTTGGGATGAATACACTCCACAGGCTGCAGACAAATACTCCATATGCCCAGAATATTGCTGACTGTAAATACTTATCAGTTTATATACTTTCAAACATCTGCATGCAGCAAATATGAAAAGAGGAGCAAAAATGTTAAGTTGATGATAAGTATAGCATTTTCATTTTATTCTGATTCTTTCTGAATCATTGTTAACATGCTAAAAAGATTATTATATTAAAGTTGCAGGAAAGTTTGTAGTCCTTGGATGCTTGCTCAGCTCTCATCTACGATAACGTATTTTTCTCTTCTGATATTTTTATAGACCTATATAGTTCTATCATTGTTTTATTATTATTGTTAAACTGGAAAAAAAAAAAATCCTTCTGCCAATTATCTCAAAAAAATATACCACAAAACATTCCAGGTTACCTAGACCTGAGAGGAATGGATTTAATGCAGATTGAGCCAAGATTTGTTGTTCTTGGAAAAATTCTTCCTTTTCACTGCAGTAAAAAGGGAATTGTCGTCTTTGTGTGGCAGAGTTTCTCCTTAGTTTGACATAATTTAGGAAAAAAATGCAGTTACTCACAGTTTCATTATATTCTGCTGAGGTTTTTTAGACAAATTTTCATAAAAGCTCACGTGGACTGCAAAGTTAAAATCAATAAATTTGCTTTATAACTTCATAATTTTATTACCAAATAAAGTGGAACTTTGAAGACTATACAGTGAAAAAGAAATTATTTTGTGACTTTATCAGCAGTGATGGTCTTTGCATTTAGTATTTCATGTTCAATTAGAACAAGCTGAAACAGCAGGCAAATGAAAATGTATGTGGACTTTGGAATGAAGACTTGAAACAGCTTGTGGCAGCATTCCTTCACATGCCCTTGCAGAATCAAGAACTAAGCTACAAAGCTTGAAAAACAGAATGTATAATTTCATAGGTCAGCATGTTTACAGGTGGGTGTGAAGTAGTTAAAGTATTTGAGAAACTTCTAATTATTTGTAATGCAGTAGAATTAGTGACAGCAAATCTTGTGCTAACATATGGCAAACAAAGTCATACTCAGGGTAGAGCTGGTCACAAACTCATGTATAATATTTCTTCAGCACTGGGTCCTTTACCAAATCAAATTTTTATAGACTTTTCTTAGAAAGTTACTAATACTGCAGCTAAGATTATTTGTTTACCTAGCTGTTCAAGTATCTGATAGGAGTCAAGGCGATTGTTGTTCAGCCACAGAGAAAAAGGAGGATGGATCACAGGAAGGACAGCTAACACAAACTCAATGTGATCAGTAAATGTAATGTTTAACCAGAAACTTACAAATATTGTATTGACTGTAGTTATGATTATAAAAATAGATGTGTGTTTAAATTACCGAATAATTTATTTCTAAATGTAACATAAGAAACTTCAGTTATATGTCTTTTTCCCACTTTGTTTGAAATAAGAATAGAGGTACAGATAGTCCAGTTTCATGACTGAAAGAAACTCCACATTTTGCATGTTTTCTCATGAAAACATAATCAGGCAGTTTTATTCTTAAAACTCCCTAGTTGAAATACATACATCCACATAGGTAGACTTCCCACACAGATGAGAACAAGATGCCTCTGTAATTTTGCTAAATATGGACATGAAGGACCTAACTTTCATACTTGAGCATAGAAATTTAAAGAATCAGATCCTTCTATGGCACATGACCTATTTGATAATCATAAAAGGAATAAGAAAAATATTGTTTACCTCTGCAAGAATATGGAGAAAAAAAAATGGGTTTTACTCACCCACAACAATAGAAGGTAAATTTGGGGTTGGTTTATGGTCTCCCAATGAAGAGACCATAATGCACTCCCAATAATACAACATTTCATTATGTTGTGATTCATGTGACTACATGAATAAATATACCTTCTTTATTGGGATTAGGTATAAACACATTGTTAAGGATGTGTAAACTGAATGAGGGCAGAAGAAAGGCACTGTGTAAAAGAGTTTATTCGATAATACAATCAGAAGAAAAGATAGGTCTAATAAAATAAAATGCATGTTTTGGAGAAAAATCAGAAAAGAACTACATTGAATGAAAATTAAAACAAAACCACATATTTTTTTCAGATGTTTCACAACACATGGTTACAGGTGGCTGAAGTAAACAGGGATTATACATTTTAATTAGAATTCTCAGTTATACAAAAGAAATAGAAAATCTAAAGGCGAATTATGTTAAATCATCTGCTTCCCTGTTTTTAAGATGTTTTTCCTGAATATTCAAGCATTTTTCATATTATCTTCATTAAATTAAAGAACCAAATCTCTTCCAAAAGTCAAATGTGATTCAAGTCTTTCAACAGCAGAAATATTTTCATTTCACTGATCACACAGTCACACCATATTCTTCTACCTTTGGTTTATGTACAGGATTCTGAAATCAACACAGGGTATTTTGGGTGTGTGCTGGCTGGAATATTCTACATGTTGTCATCACAGTTTCACATGATTTAGCAATGTATGGCTCTTAACATTTTCACCTATCAAAATGTCAGCTGGTAGCAGAAAATTCTATATGATGTAGATAACTCTTTAGAAGCAAGACAGTTTTGCTTGTAATGAGACTGGTTCCCATAGTGTCTAAAATATTCTGAACAGCTTTTCTAAGTTGAAGAGGTATATGTGAGTACTGTAAATGCTAGAGATGCCTAAGAAAGCATATCTTTTGTTAAGGAAAGGTTAGTAGGAGACTAGACTTGCTTTGCTGTTTGGCAAGTTATAAAAGTTACAGTACAGAAATAGGAGGAGAAAGAACAGATGTTTCTTATAATGAAAGTCTTTCAGAAATAACACACAGAGCTGGAAAGCATCCGTCTTTGCAGAAAAGGGCAAAAAGAAAGAGCAAACCTACAGAACTACACCTTCTACTCAGGAATTCTCTCATATCAGAGTTACCCAAAGAACGATACCTGTGAACAACATTGAGATGCTCCTGATTGCATGGGGAAATGAATTAAAAAAATTAATATCGTTAAAACCCAGAAATTACAAATCTGGAATGTTGACTATCCAAAGACAAACGCTACTGGCCTTACTTCTGCTTAATTAATTGCAAATAATATTTTGTATCTATGGCTGTTTATGTCAGGAATATTTCTAACAGTTTTAAGAGATGACTTTAAAAGCTCATTGCACCGTTCACCCTTCCCCGACACTGAAGCATGGTGATGGATGTGATACACACACTCATTGCTGTGCTCTTTGCCCCAGTTGTCTATGAGGCTGTTTCGGAAATGAGTCTCATTGTCTGATTCAATCTTTTCTGGGATACCATGTTGCCACAGGACTTGCTTTTCAAGGCCCAAGATGGTATTTTGGGCAGTGGCATGGGACACGAGACATGTTTCCAGACACCTGGTGGTTGCTTCCACCATTGTGAGCACAGGGCACTTGCCCTGGCAGATGTTGAGAAGTGTGATATAGTCAATCTGCCAGGACTCCCCATATTTATATCTCAGTCATTGCCCCCCCATACCAAAGAAGCTTTACCCTCTTGGCTTGTTTGCTGTCAGCACGTCTCACAGTCATAAATGACCTGAGAAATATCATCCATGTTCAAGTCCACCCCTCGGTCACGAGCCCATCGGTACTTGGCGTCTCTCCCCTGGTGACCCGAGGTGTCATAAGCCCACCTAGCCATAAACAGCTCACCTTTATGTTGCCAGTCCAGATCTACCTGAGCCACTGAAATCCTAGTAGCTTGATCCACGTGCTGATTGTATCAATGTTCTTCAGTGTCTCAGTTTTTGGGTACATGGAAATCTATGTGACGCACTTTGATGACCAGGTTATCTAGAAGGGAAGCAATATCTTACCACAATGCTGCAGCCCAGATAGGTTTGCCACTGTGCTGCCAGTTGCTCTGATTCCATTGCTGTAGCCACCCCCACAGTGCATTTGCCACCATCCAAGAGTCAGTGTAGAGGTAAAGCACTGGCCATTTCTCTCATGTAGCAATTTCCAAAGCCAGATGGTTGGCTTTCACCTCTGTTTCATGATTTATCTCTGTTGGGCAATTAAGCACCACCAGTCGTTCTACCACTCCAACCCCACCACTCCCAGTGAGGAAGGGTCGGAGGAAAAAAAAAAGGGAGGCTCACAAAAAGTTGAGATAAGAACAATTTAATTATATAAATGAAACGTACGGATTTACTAACAATACTATTGCTAATAAGTAAATAAAAAATAGAAAAATACAACAAATGATACAGGACTTTGTCACTTGTGGGTGGACACAGCCAGGTTCCAGGACAGAAAGTGAAAATAAATCCAAAGGCCTGGGGAGAAAAACCTTCTCCCTGAGCCTGGGAGCTGAAAGCAAGGGTGAAAGAAAACTTCCAACTGCCCCTTCCCAGAACAATCTGCCTGACAAAAGACGTTAACTATTTGCTAAACACCCCACACTGGGCTGGACCGGGGTAACCCACCCCACACATTCTGGGTGCAGCCCCTGCAAGCTTCCTCCTGGACCGCTCCCAGAGTCATCAGTAGGAGGGGTAACAGTGACCACTTGGCTTCATGTATTATGGAATGAAACAAAAAATCTTACAGACTGCCCTAAGAGAGCAGCTCATTGCTGCCTGGGACCAGAACACTCTGCAAACTGACTCGATTCACCCTGGCCTTCAGCAGTCTCTGCAACTTCTCGTGTGGGACTCCACACAGCAGCTTTCCACCTCCAATGTCAGCCCATGTCACCTCCTCTCCTCCTCTCATTCCAAAATCTTTGACTTCTGGATAGTCCATGATAAATTCAAAGATTCCTGGGTGACCTATATTTCCTATTCAACATTACTGTGTGATCAGGGCAACCCATTTACTCCAGGTAGCATCTTTTGCATGATGTGTAGAAGAGACTGCCTTTAAACACCTTTTTCAGTTGGAGTGTACTGGGCTTTGGATCCTCTCTATCCCCTGCTCCAAAATTCCAGGATCAGCCTTGAGTGTCCCCTGGATCTGTCTGCCAGAGACTCCAGGTAGGGCCATTCTCCCCGGCTGCGGTGTAGAGCACATTGTTTACCTCTGGCCCTGTCCAGACTGGTGCAAGTACTACTGCATGCACGATCTCCTGCTTGATCTGTTCAAAAGCTTGTCACTGCTCAGGGCCTTATTTGAAAAAATTTTTCTTCTGGGCCACTTTGTAGAGAGGGCTCGCAATTTGGCTGTAATTTATAATATGCATCCACCAGAAACCCACAACACCTAGAAAACTTGTGTTTCCTTTTTGCTTGTTGGTGGGGACATAGTTGATTTTTGTTGAACACATCCATTTAGATATGGCAACATCCCTCTGCTATTTTATTCCTAGGAACTGGATCTCCCTTAACATAATTTTGTTTTATGGAAAAATTGGCTTTCAGAAGGATTTGGATGACCTTCTTCCCTTTCTCAGAAAATTCATCAGCTGTGTCAACCCATACAATGATGTCAACAATGTATTGCAAATGTTCTGGAGCTGCACCCTGTTCCAGTGCTGTCTGGATCAGTCATTGGCAGATGGTAGGACTGTGCTTCCACCCCTGGGGTAATTGATTCCAGGTGTATTCTATTCTCCTGCAGGTGAAAACAAACTGTGACCTGCACTCTGCTTCCAAAGGAATGGAGAAGAACTCATTAGCAATGTCAATGGTGGCGTACCACTTGGCTGTCTTTGACTCCAGTTCATACTAGAGTTCCAGCATGTCCGGCATGGCAGCACTCAGTGGTGGTGTGACTTCATTCAGGCCATGATAGTCCACTGTCAATCTCTTTTCTCCACCAGACTTAAGCACTGGCCAGATGGGGCTGTTAAAGGGTGAACAAGTTTTGCTGATCACCCCTGGGCTCTCCAGTTGGGCAGCCAAAAGCACACTGGTATCATTTTGGGTACTTAAAATACCCTCTCTTGTTATAGTCTATACCAAAGATGCATGGGGCGTCTGAGCCAGTCAAAGTGGTGTGCTTTTGCCACTCCTTCTCAGTCAGGTATATTTCAGCCTCTAACACAGTCAGCTGTTGAGACCCCTCAGTCACACCAGAAATACTAATGGGTTTTACCCCTTTATAGCTTGATGGTATGAGGGTACACTGCAGCCATGTCCACAAGAGATTTATATTCCTGTGGCTCTGATGTGTCAGGCCCCCAAAATTATACAATCCGCACTCTGCTTCCAAAGGAATGGAGAAGAACTCATTAGCAATGTCAATGGTGGCGTACCACTTGGCTGTCTTTGACTCCAGTTCATACTAGAGTTCCAGCATGTCCGGCATGGCAGCACTCAGTGGTGGTGTGACTTCATTCAGGCCATGATAGTCCACTGTCAATCTCTTTTCTCCACCAGACTTAAGCACTGGCCAGATGGGGCTGTTAAAGGGTGAACAAGTTTTGCTGATCACCCCTGGGCTCTCCAGTTGGGCAGCCAAAAGCACACTGGTATCATTTTGGGTACTTAAAATACCCTCTCTTGTTATAGTCTATACCAAAGATGCATGGGGCGTCTGAGCCAGTCAAAGTGGTGTGCTTTTGCCACTCCTTCTCAGTCAGGTATATTTCAGCCTCTAACACAGTCAGCTGTTGAGACCCCTCAGTCACACCAGAAATACTAATGGGTTTTACCCCTTTATAGCTTGATGGTATGAGGGTACACTGCAGCCATGTCCACAAGAGATTTATATTCCTGTGGCTCTGATGTGTCAGGCCACCAAATTCATACAATCCATTAAACACATTTGTCCCTTTTCCTCCACCTGGCTGTAGGCAGGGCCTGTCTAAACCTGACACGATTCACAATCACTCATGTCTTGGAGGAACTAATTATTGCTCCAATCAGGTCTTCCATCTCATTTGGATATGGGAGCAACAATTTTCCTGGAAGAATCCCCACCGGTGATTTTTTTCCTTTTCAAATCACGTATTTGTTCCTCTAAGTGTGAGGTAGGTTTTCCATCCCACTTCCTCATGTCCTCTCTGTGGTCACATAGGCAAAACCAGAGGGTACCCTGTGATGGATACCTGTTATATTCCATTCTTTGAGTGGAGGAATGCTTACTTCTAATAGCTGAGGCACTGGCTCACACAGGAGGGGATCGGAACATCTCCTTTCTGAATTGCTTAAACTCCTGGACAGTTTCTTGGCTATTACGCCTGGCAGTTTCTCTACAGCCGAGACACAGGCCTCTATGGGGGAAGAAATAGTGTCCTCATACTCCTGGAAGTCTTGAACCACATCATTCACTGTCATTTCCAGATCCCTTTGCCAAGTCAATATTGAAAACACACTGGCTAACGAGGATGGCACATTTTGCATTAATTTCTGCCACATGGGTGACCGTGTGCACTGAACTTGATCTGGATCTATGAGTGCATTCTTCAGATCACTATAAACTGACTCCAGCACAGCCAGTTCCCTCAGGTACTGGACACCATTTTCTGTGGTGGTCCATTTGTGTATGTGATGTGGCACACTCTCCTTAAAAGGATGCCTTTCCCTCACACTTGCCAGGAGTCGCCTTCAGAGTCTTACATTTTGTGTCTTCCACCTAATCCTTTTGTCAATGCCCCTTTCCCTATCAAGTGACACCAACTGCTTGGCTTCTCTACCCTCTAATTCGATGCTACTGGCCCCATTATCCCAGCAGCAGAGCAGCCAGGTAAGAACATGTTCACCTTGATGATGGCCAAAGTCTCCACGGATAACCCAGACCTCCCTCATGGATAAAGATCAACTGGTTGCATCTGTGTCACCAGCATCATTGTCATCCTTTGTCTCTGTCACTACAGACATATCTAATGTCTCTATCTCCTGTGTATCCATCTTTTGGGACAGCCCTGCTGCCTCCTACTGCTTTACCAGATGGGCTGATTTATGTTTCCATTTCTTTTCCTATACTGGGGAAACTAACACTGGTGCCAGTTGACACTGACAATGTCTCGTGGTTTAGCCTTATCTGGTAATTAAATACCTTATCAGTACTTTTCTCAGCATAAATACAGGAATATAGCTTAATACTAGCAACTGTAAAGAGAATTAACTCTTTCCTGTCTAAACCCAGCACAGATGTCTTCAAGGCCAGGCTGGATGAGGCTCTGATCAACCTGTTCTAGTTGAAGGTTTCTCTGCCCATGGAGGGTTGGAACTAGATGATCTTTAAGGTCCCTTCCAACCCTAACCATTCTATGATTCCTTAATACAGTCCACTTGTCCATTTATTTCTGAAAGATATGTTTGTCTGGCCTTAACACATGTAAACACACATCTGCTTTTTCTCTCTTTTCAGTCCAACACCTCTCAAATGCAAGTCACCAAAACAGAAATGTGTTAAAGCTGCAAGTTTCAATCCAACCAAAAAATGTAATTTTTTCATATTATGCATAACTACATTGCATAACCATCGTACCAAGACACAGAAGTCACAGAATAATAACAGCATAGCAAATACAACCATCATTATATAATAAAATTATAAAATAAGAATAACAAAAGATAAATTACTTCAGAATTATTTCCTTATGAGTACATAAATATCCAGAGCAAGCCCAACTCAGGAAGTTTCTGAACTACTGATTGCCAGAAATTAGAAAAATATATCAAAGCATGTCAGAGAAAAGATGATTCTCATCTTCTCTTATTTATTGTACATTTTCCTTAAATGTTTGCTGCTGGCTACCATTAAAGATATAATAACATATTTAGTAGAATATTAAGAACTAAGACATGCTAAAAATATCTATTTATAAAGAAAAAAGATGGCCTGTTAAATTTCCCAATATAGCTTTGTAATAATTTTGTACTGGGTTCATATTTGCTGTGCAATCCAAGACTGAGTTCACAATATTTTAAGCACATATTATAAAAACATATATCTACATTCGGAATTTGAGCTCTTATCATTATAGAAGGTGGACAGACATGACCTCCGAAGAACAATTTTTCTTAAGATCATGGATGGATGGGATGAAATGCTCTCTCTCCAAGTGTTCACTATTTTCATTGGCGACAGAAGGAAATACAGAGTTAAGTTTGACTATAATTCCAATTCCTACATCCGGAAAGTTAGACTAAATTATTTTGAACTTTTTATGCATAGTATATGTAGAAAATTTATGAAACCTTTAACTTGTAAGTTAAAACTTAACTTGTGAAATATACATTGCAATTTATTACTCATTAAATCTGAAATGCAATACCTCAAAGAAAAGGGAGAAGAAATTATTGGTAGAAAAATGGTTGCCATATCTATGATGAACCTGACAAAGACCATGTCATACATCAAGACATATTCCTTCAGCCCATAGCAGTGTGCAATTTATAGGGATTCCAGGTGACTAAATGTGTCCATTGACCACTTTTCAGGAAAGGGTTATAACAAAGCAATGTTGTTTACCTTAACCAGGCATGAACAGAATAGAGATAGATAAATATCACATTTTCTATCTTTCTATCTGCTACTGTTCTATGTGACTGTCTTCATAAAAGACATGTGGAGATAAATTAAATTTAAAACTAGTAAAAATTTATGCAGCTTTATAGGATATGTAGCTAGTTAGTGGAACTTTGAGCCATTAGATGGCAATATAAATTTTCTGTGCATTTAAATTTATGTTGATGATATAGAGAAATGATTGACTTTTTTGTTCAATTTTTAAAGACTCTAGCTAAACCCTTTCTGCTCACAGCATACAGAATACCTAACCAACCTTTATGTTGCTTTTCTCTAAGAGGGAACATTGTCTTCAGATGAAGCACTAGAGCCTGATTGCTCAAAAAAAAAAGAAGAGAATAATCTCGGAGGCATTGTTGTGCTTGAAAGAGTAGTGTTTTTGTTTAAAATATACTGTATAAGAGTACTCAAAATGTCAAGAAAATCAATGTATTGAGATGGAGTATTACCTTGTGATCTTGCTGTGAACTACAGATTTCTTTATTTCTGTGGAACTGCAGGATACTTCAAACTATACATACTAAGGAAAATAAGAAATAATTTCCCATAAGAGACCTATCATCGTAAAAACATATGGGCCACAATTATTTCTGTTCCAGAGAAGAAAAGAGGTTAACAGCTATGGGTTACCCTCACTTTTGAGCTATACTAGCTAGTGTATTACTTTACACATATATTTAAGTAGTCTATTGTTTGAGATCTTGTATATGAAAATGTTCTTACAGACTCCTCCACACATGCAAACCATAGAATTACAGTATAGAGAAGGCATAAAGAAATTTCTGTGTAAATACTTATGCATGAAAATGAGAGAAATTGATTTCACAGTCCTGCTATTGGAACTATAACAGCTTTCTGCAGTTGCATCTCTCATTTTCCATCTTAAAATATAAAGGTAACGAGCAGCCATAGGTAAAATAAAATGTAACCTTTTTTTTAACATTTCCCATTATATAGTTTTTAATTATAAATGTTCATAGTAGTTGATTACATGTTTAATTTTTTCTTTTACAAGAAAGAAGTGAGAGCAGAAGGCATTTTTAATTTTTTATCCATCTTGCATGATGTTTTTTCTTCAAGATCTCAACACTTTAGTTCAAGATTGTAACAATGAAATTAATATATTAACTTTCTTCCATAGTTCAAGATTTTCAGCTCCTGTTTATGCATTTAGTGTTGTGAACATTAAAAATTCTTCACTTAAAGCTACAGAATTATCTTCTTTTATTAGAAAAAATACAAAATAATATGAATCTAAGTGAACAAAACTACTTGATTCAGGGTTCGGTTGCAAAACTGAACATATAAAGTATAATAAAATATCTTAATTATGCATTAGTATTTCATTCCATAGTACGTCA
>NW_010263422.1:0-413 GCF_000690775.1 Eurypyga helias
TTATTCAAGGGCTGTTTTGGGATATGAGGAAACCCCAGTATTTCTATTGCAAACACGGAGAACAGAGTGAATCTGGCAAGTAAGAGGATTGCCTTTGTATTGCAGCACAGTGAGGGAATCTGGGTTGTCCCTCAGTCCCAGACACCTCGGCTTTTCATCTTTCTGAGGCTGAGAGCAATCACACTGCTTTTTTTATCTGAAAAGCCAGCAGATATTGCTTAGAGCTGAGCACTGCAGACCACGAAATGTTTCACCCTTTATCAAGGCTTCAGCACTCTGCTTCTAGCCCAGCACACTGATGGCCCATTTCACCCACCCAACAGCATTTCCTTGGTCATAACAGCTCTGTGCCTCTCCGTGGGGTTTTCAGATACACATAGATGCTTTTGGACAGATTTGCATCCTGGAGGGCT
>NW_010263423.1:0-11425 GCF_000690775.1 Eurypyga helias
CTCCGGGAGCCGCCGCGCGTCCCCGTGACAGGCCCGACCTTTGCTCCATTTCCAGTTCCCGGCCGCGTCCGGGGGACGCCGAGTCCCGTGGTGGCGGCAGGTGGTGGGGGACGCGTCCTTGCCCGGGCTCCCGGGGCTTGGGGAAGGGGCTTTCCGGGGAGCCGAAGTGTAGGAGTGGGCTTCTGCCTCGTCGGACCTGCTCCTGGGGCTGTTGGTGTGAAGGAGCAGCCCGGCCCTTCTCTCTGAGACGCGATTGCTCAGAAGGGTGTTTACCGGTTGCAGCAAGTCCAGAGGAGGCCACGAAAATGCTCCGAGGGCTGGAGCCCCTCTGCAATGGGGACAGGCTGGGAGAGTCGGGGGTGTTCCGCCTGGAGAAGAGAAGGCTCCGGGGAGACCTTGTAGCACCTTCCAGTGCCTGGGGGGCTACAAGGAAGCTGGGGGGGGACGTTTTACAAGGGCATGTAGTGACAGGACAAGGGGTAACAGGTTTAAATTGAAAGTGGGGAGGTTTAGATTGGATATCAGGAAGAAGTTCTTCCTGGAGAGGGTGGTGAGGCACTGGGACAGGTTGCCCAGAGAAGCTGTGGATGCCCCATCCCTGGAAGTGTTCAAGGCCAGGCTGGATGAGGCTTGGAGCAACCTGGTCTAGTGGAGGGTGTCCCTGCCCATGGCAGGGGGGTTGGAACTGGATGATCTTTAAGGTCCCTTCCAGCCCAGACCATCCGGTGATTCCTTGATTAGAGAGAAACAAAGTGGAGCCTTGGGGAGAGTCACTGTGTGGGGGAAGCCTGTGTTTGAGGGTACAAAATACTGAAGAAGCAAGTTGCAGTAGCCCATTTCTTCTAGGTACCACTTAGAAGTAAATAGAGTCTGTGATTAGATGCCCCTGAATCCTTTGCAGCAGGCAGAGTGTGAGTAACTTGCTGTGGCAGTAAACAAACACCTTCCTCTCTGTAAGGGAGTGAGTGTAGGCTTAGCTGAGCTCTGTGGGATTGCAGGGAAGGTGGTGTTGAGACACTGAGGAGAGGTCAACAAAGGGTTTGAGAAAGGAACAGCCATCCGTTTAACTCAGCTCTGTTTCTAACTTCTGAGGTTTTGTGACAATAAAATAAGAGCAAGTCGAAGAACTCGGGGCACAAATGCAGGTAGTGAATTTTCATTTCAGCCCTAAAGTAGTAGGTAATCCTTGACATTCTAAACGTCTTCAACAGCTTTAAACACTACCTTGTTATTTTCTAGTTACACTTTGCTTGTGTGGTTTCAGCTGCTGACGTTTACCAGTCTTTCAGTTTTTATTTTTTGTTAAAGCAGCATTTCATTTTTACATATATTTTTATCAGAGTTTTGGGAGGATTAGTCTTCCTGTATGACAAAAATACAGAAAGTTAGGAGGAATTAGAAAGCACAGTTTTTTGAGGTGAGATTTGTGCAGGTATATGTGATGATGCAGAGGATAACACAGCCCTCAGAGCATGCAAATCCATGTTGTACTCGCTTTTGTTTTGAGTGTGCGAGTTTTCAGCGTCATGGATTTGCAATATTGTGGCTTTTGGGGCACGTACAGAATGAATGAAACCCACTAAAAAAGTTTGCTTGTTCAATACATTCTCTCTTCAGTTTAAATTGAGCTGAATTGCATTTTGGAGGTTGTGTGGTGGGAAGAGAAAGCAGTGATGATTTTCAGCATCTCTAATAAACTGACACTTTATCGTCTTACTCGTGTATGTATTATTATTGTTTTTAAATTGCTTGAAGCATTAAGGACAAGTGAGTCTTGTCTTTACCTCCTTTCCCAGCCCAGTGAAGTACGGTGTATGTTAGATCTTCGTATGTACCCTGGGTATCCTATGGACCTAACAGCGTGCTAGGCTTGGGATGGGAGTGTGTGTAATTATGTTTTAAGGGAACACATGTTCCCATCTTTTTGAAAGGCTTATGTAAGTGGGGTGCCTGTGTCCTAATGGATGCTTTCACTTGTCTTTTTCAGTCCCCTGCAGACTGAACAGCATGGCACAAAGCGCCCAGAACCATCTTCTGCTAAAAGTTTGATTGATATAGGCACTCGTCGGATCTTCTCGTCGGACCATGATATCTTCAGGGAGAGTGCCAGGAAGTTCTTTCAGGAAGAAGTGCTACCTTTTCACACGGAGTAAGATACCTCTTAAACATCCTGCTTTGACGAATAACATGCATTTTTTCCACAAAAATTCTCTGCATTCTTTGACCTCCAGTGTGGCAGTCTGGCATCCTTGTCTCAGGCCTGTGAGCAGACAAATGCAGCCTGCAGAGTCGCAGCAGAAGTGTCCCTGCTTGTAGGTGTTAACACCCGTGTCTTGGGGGTGGAGACGGTTCAGTTGCCATGCTATTGCAGTGCTGTCATCTCAAAAACACTGGCATTGTGTCCAGGTTAAATTGCAGTGGTGTTTTTTAAATACCATACACGTAGGATGGTAAGCTGGCTTATGTATTGCCAAGAAACTCCTGCAAAATACGTGTTTTGCTTCTGTGGAAATGTGTGGCCTTCTGTGCAGAGTAGAAGTGTCATACTTGTGTTGAGCTAGAGCTGGAGGATGTTTTTTGCCCTTATTTTAGCTATATCTCCATGTTATAGTTGGGGAAAGAAATAAATTAATTCAGAATATCTGTTTGAACAGAAAGCGTTAAGCTGTAGTGGTGTCTTAAACAGGTTTTACTTTACTTGAAAAACGTTCCTGTGAAAACACCAGGGGGTAGTGAAGGGCTTATTCTTAAATCACACTGCTAGATGAGTTTGTTGATGCAGTTCAGTGTGCATCTGCAAACAGTTGAGATGGCACAATTGAGTGGGTGGGGTGTTGTGGCTCTGGGGCAGAAATGAACAGCAGGTGGCAATGGAAACAGTTTCCATTTGGGTTGTTGCCAACTATTTTAGTTTTTCATCCTCAAACCATGACCTCAAAGGGGTGTACTTTTCTGCTGTACAGTCATACTTTGTCCACAAAACCAGATGTTTCCCCTCACTTTTTGTTAGAATGGCTTTTGGTGCAGGTTTGTGAACAGGTACGGGCTCTGCCCGAGGTTACTGAAGATCCTGTTTGCTTGCTTGCTGGCACAGTGATTTCCTAGAGAGACTGGAACAAGTTGGACTTGTGTTCTTGCATCACATCAGTGACCTATGAACCATTCTGTTCTCACCCCTTTCAAGTAAACAAGGAGGCTTCAGGCATAGTAATTGGCTGGGCTGGAGGGGACAAGCGTGGCGTCAGCAAATGCAGTTGTGGGTTATTGTGAGGAGGAGAAGCTTCGGTGATGGGTGAGGTAGAGACAGGAATGGTGCTGTAAGGGGGTGGGGGCAACTCACGAGAGGAACTTGTTTAAGATTTCCAGTGTAGAGTGAAGGCTCTGGGAATGAGCTTAAATATGCAGGATGAACTGTGATGAACACTTGATGAACTGTGGCTAAAGTGCTGTGGTATAGCTCTGCTGCACACAGATGTGTCAGAGGAGTGTCTCTGACCGAATCTGTCTACCATATAATTTTAAAACTGTGGTTTAAAAAAAGACATTTAAAGAAAAGAAAAGCCATGCTGTGTCATTAATGCCCACCCAGCCTTCTACTGAGTTGGCAAACTCCACAAACAGGCACTATTTTTCCAAGAATAAGTGATTCTTGTGGTGTGAAAATCTGCAAACTGCTAGCCAGATAAGCCTCAGCTACCTATTCATTTATTGAAACCACCTTAAAGTAGTAATTTACTGAGATGCCGACCTGACTGGTAGTATGTGCACAGGGACCGATTTTCATATAAAGTTACTAATGTGTTAATGATTGGTTGTTATAAAGCAGGTGTCATTGGCACAGTTGGAATCTTTCACAGAAGATACTGGTGTGTTACACCCATTTTGCACATGGGGAAAATGGAATGTCTAGAAGATAAAGACCTGCTTGTAATTATCCAGATGGTTGGGGCTAAATCTCCTAAATCCTGGTCTGGTGCTCAGCCCAACAGGCAGCACTGCCTTTTGTAACAAGGCTTAAAGACATGTCAGGTTATGCATTGGAAGCAGGAGTTCAAACTTGTCATACAGTTGGTGCCTCTGTAATGCCAGTGGCATCTGCAGACTTGAATAGAAAGCCTACTATTGAGCCACTGCTGCTTAGCTGTGAAATAACTGTTGTCTGTGTACCCTACACGCTGCCTGTTGCTGAGACTGAAAGTCTCCTATACAGTGAAACCTGGCTGCAGGTGTTCTAGTGCGAAGCAGCAGTCATGACAAATAAACAGTCCCATGTATTTAACACATGACTCTGTTCTTGTGTTTGTCTTGCAGATGGGAGAAGGACGGCCAGGTGAGCAGGGAGCTCTGGGAAAAGGCTGGACAGCAGGGTTTGCTGGGTGTTGCTATTGCTGAAAAACATGGAGGCATCGGGGCGGATATTCTGTCTTCAGCCGTGGTCTGGGAGGAGCAGTAAGTACTAGGTGCTTTGGGAAGAATGTCAGTGATATTACCCAGAGACTGGTGGTGGTTTGTGGGTGTGGTGTGTTTTTTTTTTTTTCTTTCTGTAAGATGTCATCATGGAATATATTTGCCTACAGAAAGTGGTGTTGTCTTTTTCATGGAAAAGACAGTTTAGACTTATGTAAGATCTCCTGTTTTAAGTATTCAGGATGAATGTTTAAGTAACAAATGTCATTGTGCTCCACTGTTAGGCCTTTGTGGCTGGGGGAAGCGATTTTGTTAGCCTGGTAGGTTATATAGCCATTTGGCTGTGAAAGTACATTCTATAAATAACAGTACAAGTGCAACAAGCTCGGAGTGTCCGAGGCTTCTATGTGGTGGGGCGTTCTTCATTGCTGGGTCTGTGTTGTAATGGTGTAAAGTTTGGTGTTTAAATCTTTGTGGTACCTTTTGCTGAACTTTTTTTCCCCATTCCCCAAGGATGTACGTTAACTGTACGGGCCCAGGATTCAGCCTTCACTCAGATATAGTCATGCCCTACATTGCAAACTATGGCTCTGAAGAACAGATTAAACGCTTTATCCCCGAAATGATCGCAGGCAAGTGTATTGGAGCTATCGCCATGACAGAACCTGGGGCTGGCAGGTGAGCTGAACACTGAAATGATGGTCTTAACGTTATGTGCTGTCGATCGATTTGTCAGTGAGAAAACCTTCCGAGCCTCCTGGTTATATGGTCATTTTGGTGACTAGACAATATCCTAAATTAGGTAGGACCTCCAGAAAACTGGTTACTTGTAGATGATAACAGCTTTGTCATTTCAAGATACTTGGTCAGAATCCAATTCTGTATTGTCCCACTGTGGGCAAATATGCTTTGTGTTTGCTTTTATAGTTACTAACTTGCTTGTAGTGTGAACATGCTTTTATATGAAACACAGTCAGGAGAAAATTACATACCTCAGTAACGAGGGCATGTCTCTAATAGTAGCTTTTGTTGTGGAACAGAACACCTTATTTTCTTTCCTCTGAATGCTTTCAAACAGGGAAATGTCCCTCCTTGCCCAGCATTATTGAAGGGCAGACAGGACGTGTTTGGAGTAGACACAGCTGATCTGGCCAGTTTCCAAAACAGGGAGGATGAAGAGCAAAACCTGTTAGTGTTACGGTTCTGCATGTGGTAGATGTTGCCAGTGGCTTTTTACAGATCCTCCTGATTAGGGTTGAGCCTGCTTAGAGGATGCAAGTTTGTCATCTAAGGCGCATTGGCGTAAGGGGATGCCGACCCGTTGGTGTCGGTGCTTGTATTGCACCACCTTCCACAAGCAGATGTGTTAAAATGGGACCTCACACTCTTGTTGCATAGATTTGTCATCCCTTTCCGCAGCGAGCTCGTGGTTTGTGTTACACTCTAAGCTGTTTCACTGTCCTCGTATGAGTTTTCAGTGAGCCCGTGCCTGGACGGTATAAAATATACCTTATTCAAGATATAAATCACAGTTTCTGGGATGATTTCTTGAAGGACCTTTTGAATTTCGTTTAGTGACTTGCAGGGAATACGAACATACGCGAAAAAAGATGGAAGTGACTGGATTCTTAATGGCAGCAAGGTAAGCAAACCTCTATATACTGCTCGTAGGCTTTGGGAACTGAATGCATTTAGATGGTGAAGGCTGTACACCACTGTTAGTATCTCCCTTTCAGTCAGTCCTTTCACTGTTGTTATTTGTGGGTTATGTTGTGTTTTGGGGGTTTTTTTCTCTGTTACTTTTTTAATAGGACTTAAGGTAATTCTGTTGTTGGCAACTTACAAACTGATTTATGGAAGGGCTTGAGTAGGAGCTTTCTGTAGCTTTTAAATAACCCTATCAAAAGGCCTATTTTCCCTTAAACTGGGAAGAAAATGAGAAGAAAAAGAAGTCTTACATAGCATAAGCAGGACCAGGGCTGTTTTTTTAGTACTGAGGTTGAAGAACAAAATATACGTATTACCACTATGAAATCTTCTGTGGCCCAAGTAAAAACTTGCGTTGCCACAATGCAAGTTGTGGAATCTTTATTCAGGAGCCTGCTGGTCATCTTTGGAGTAAAACTCGACTGCATCAGATGCTCTCTGTATGTTCTCAAGCTGTTGCAGGGCTGGCAGCATTAACCTCTTCTTTCATTGCCCTAATAAAAAAGCCAAGAAGGCAGAAATAAGGTTCGGATGGAAGTGAATGTGGTGAGAATGTGTCCACCGAGCTCGTTGCTGTACTCCAAGTTGCATTTTTCACAGGTATTCATCACTAATGGTTGGATGAGCGACGTAGTGATTGTGGTTGCTGTTACAAACCGGGAGGCCCGATCTCCTGCTCATGGGATCAGCCTTTTTCTGGTGGAAAATGGAATGAAAGGCTTCATCAAAGGACGCAAGCTGAACAAAATTGGCTTAAAAGCTCAAGTGAGTCCATACAACCCCCAACACGGTATAGACATGAAGAAAGTCTAAAAATGCTTAATGCCAGGCATTAGCTAAATCAATATAAAACAAACTGTGGTGTTATTCTGGTTGTGAGGCTTGAGAGCACAGCATACACACAAGGTATGTCTGTTTGCCTGGGGAAGTCTGAAACATGTGGTGTGCAAGGAGAGGCTGGGGAAGCTGGGTTTCTTCACTCTGCAGAAGTGTGGAAGGACAGGATCTTAGTGGTGTCTACAGCTACCTAACTGGCTGTAGAGGTGGTGGAGCCAGATCCTTTTTAGAAGAACACAGTGAAAAGGGGAGTGGCAAGGGACACAAATTACATTAATGAAAATTCTAAGTGGGTGTTAAGGAAAAATACCTGTATAAGTGATCAAACACAGAAACAGGAGCCCAGAGAGGTCATGGAGCCTTCATCTTTGGCGCTTTGGACAGCGTAACTGGACAAGGCCCTTAGCGGCTTGCTTTGCTGGAGCTGCTTTGAGTAGGAGGTTAAGTAGATGACCTCTGGAGGACCCTTCCAATCTAAACAGTTCTTTGATTTAA
Source organism: Eurypyga helias (assembly GCF_000690775.1). NCBI lineage: Eukaryota > Metazoa > Chordata > Aves > Eurypygiformes > Eurypygidae > Eurypyga > Eurypyga helias. Next base: position 7,447 of record NW_010263423.1, read on the forward strand.
AGTGTACAGTAGCAAGAAAAAAAGTGGGACAAAATAAGTGGAATGAAGAGATGAGAATGTCAGGCTCTAAACTGTGGCGTTTAAAATCCTCTCAGGACACAGCAGAGCTGTTTTTCGAAGATGTGCGGTTGCCAGCCAGTGCCTTGCTTGGAAAAGAGAACAAAGGCTTCTATTATCTGATGGCAGAGCTCCCTCAGGTAAGAGGAACGTGAGTGTTTGTTACTCTGTAGGAAGAATACGGGGGCATTTTTTGCCATTGCAAGAATCCGCCTTGGTCTTGAAGATGGTGTGTGGTGGGGCTGAGACTTGGGCTTTCTGTAGGCAATGCTCTTGCAACTGCTGCTATTTAGCTGAAGTACGCAGTTCCTAGGGCTGAAGGTGCAGTTCTTTGGGCATTGGTGAGAATGTTGATACCCCACCAGCTCAAAGCCAGATCCCTTAATCAACAACCCAGCTCTTGAAGAACCTGAGGGTAGTGTAGTTGAAAGAACATACCACAGTTTTCTTGTATGCTTCTAGCATGGAACTGCTTTGCTTAGTAAATTAGGTGTAGCTTGAAGGTCACCGATACATTTGGCATTCTCTTTAAAGAAACACACCAGCGCTGCTGTTCGAGCTTGCCTACCAGTAGAATCATATTAAAGACATAAGGAACTCTTTGTCCATATAACAATGTAAAGAAAACATTTAGTTGCTGAGGTACCTTGCTAGTGGAAATGACGTTTTATGACTCGGTTTACGAAGTTTTGGAATTATTTGGGAGGACAAAGAGGCAATGTGGCTTTTCCAGACGTGACTGTGCTTTGTCAGAACTATGACTCTGTATTTGCCTCGTCTGGTAGGGATCACTTCTATTTAATTTTATACTATGAGTAAATACAAAACCTGATCAAAGGAAATCTTTTACTGCTTTAAAGAAATGGATGCACTCGTGAACAGGTTCAACGTCATGGATCAGATTATTTCAGTGGTGCTAGAAGTAATTTTTCTGTGCTTAGTTTCTGGCTTTCAACATGTTGAAGGAAAAAACAGCCAGGTGTTTTTTGTAGGTTATGTTTTTTCTAGAGAGATCCTATTGATATTGTTAAATACAGTTGTTTCAATTACTGATTTTTTTTCACTGCTCGGTTTAAACAGAATTCAGTGTGAAATTTGCAAATCAGCCACAGGACTCTTACTGACTGAAGCTATTTTTTTCAGTCATTGCTGTGATAGAACATTACCCTGGAAAAGACTTTAAAGTGAGCTTCAGGCAGCAGGGCATTTGTCCCACTCATTAATTTCAGTAATGCAGTGTGTCTGGCTTGATACTTAGTGTGACTTCTGCCCCCCTCCCTTAATGAACAACACTGAACATCTGTGTCCCAATTGTGCAGCTGATAAGGAGAAATGTAGGCCTAATTCAACTGGATTCTGTAATTTGTGTTTCAAAAGGAAAGGCTGCTAATTGCTGATATGGCTCTTGCCAGTTGTGAATTCATGTTTGAAGAAACAAGGAATTATGTGAAGCAAAGGAAAGCGTTTGGGAAGACAATTGCACACTTGCAGGTGAGTTTGAACTGAGCTGCTTGTATACAGAGTCCGGTGAGCATTTGCTTTGTGTCTGTATGTGTGAAATAGTGAGGAAATGAAAACCACTGGGCTCCTTTCACAGGACTATTTGCACAGGTTTTGGTGTTTGCCTCCCTGCCCATCGTTCATTTCTGAAAACCAAACACGGTAAAAAAACCCAACACCACAGAAGCCTTAATGTATGTGTTTTAGGATGCAGTTAGATAGGCCCCAGCAGTGCTGCTTTTGGAAGTGCACTTCGCAGGCAGGAACTATACTGGCTTTTTCTTGCTGATGAAGAAAAATAACCTTGTTGCTCCAAGACTTGCATTTTGCTGTCAGAGGCCCTAAGCACATGGGCTATGGACACCAGCACATAGTGCTGTCTGCCTGGACTCCTCCAGCCTGCAGGAGAGCTCGGTGCATGTGCAGGTATGGGGTTCCTCGGCGGCAATGCAGTGCAGAAGAAGGACCTTTGAGGTTGATGCCAGTGGGGGCTCCCGGGCCTTGCTTCCTGAATGCCTGCAGAGGTGTCCCTATTCAGCTTCATGGGTGCTGTAATGAAATCCCTCAGCCAGCACCTAGCTGGGTATTGAAGTGTCTGTATAAAACCACTGGGTCATTCTCTGCCAGCATACCTCGCTCCTGACAGTGCTAGCTAATTGTGTTTTGAGACGTTTATGCCTACGCTCTTCAGTTGCAGTCATAAAACAGATGTTGCTTTCCGCACTATTGCGATGTTACGCTTTTCTTGGAAGCCACACCAGCTGTTAGGGTTGAAGCAAAGCTCCTGCATGTTTGGTTTGTCGGACAGAAGTGATTCATGTGGGTGAGAGGATGTTGGTGGCCTCTTTATTAATATACTTTGGAAATAATTAAAAATAATAAATCCATTTCTAAGTCTTGAGATTTCCTTTGTCAAATTCAAATCTTTAATTGTGAATAGCAGCAGAATTGTGCCCTTTAAAGACTGGAATGCTAGGTATCTTTCAGGAAATTATGATCTTCATCTGGTTTTACAGTTAAGGTTCATCAAATCATAATTCCAGATGGAATTTAGTATGTGCCGTTTTAACACAAGAATGTATTTAACCAATTTTTAATGCAGATAAGGGATGCACCCTAATTGTAGTCATTCACTGTGCAGACACCTCCAAAATAATCTTTTTTTTTTTTTGGCTAGCCAACAACCAGGTGGCAAATAAACTTCATAAAGTGTATTATTTTTGCCGAAATAATCTGTACTTGCATAACTTTTCTGTTTTCTTTTTGCTGCTGACGGCTAGAATGTGCATATAATCAAAAATCCTTTCTAATTAGAACTCTGCCTTGCCTAATTCATTTAGTCATGCCACAGTACAGTGTTTGAAATCAAAGCTTTTCTTTATAATAGGAGACTGGTCCATTATATTTATGTCAAGGGAAGCAAGAAGATCTTTATGTATCAATTTAGAACAGTGAGATTAGAAAAAACTTCTGTTACTGGGTGCTGGTTTTATCCCCTCCCTACCAGAATTACAAAAAGATGGTTGAATGCTTGCCTGCTCTGGTTTATATAACCTTAGCAGTGAGGGTTTAACATGGCCTTAGCCATGGGCTTACAGCCTCGGTAGGTAAGGGAAGAGCAACTGATGTCGTCTTCCTGGACTTGTGTGAGGTGTTTGTCTCACACGGCATCCTTGTCTCTAAATTGGAGAAGCATGGATTAAATGGGTTGAAGGCTCGTTGGATAAGGAACTGGCTGGAAGGTTACACTCAGGCTTGTGGTCAACATCTCGATGTCTGGATGGAGACCAGTGATGAGCACCATTCCTCAGGGGTCTGTGTTGGGACCGGTGCTGTTTAACATCATCAGTGACATGGACGGTGGGGTTGAGTGCACCTTCAGCAAGTTTGCTGACAACACCAAGCTGTGTGGTGTGGTCAACACACTGGCGGGAAGGGATGCCATCCAGAGGGACCTGGACAGGCTGGAGAGGTGGGACTATGCCAACCTCATGGAATTCAACAAGGCCAAGGGCAAGGTCCTGCACTTGTGCTTGGGATTGCCCTGACCCAAGGACAGGCTCGGTGGAGAATAATGGATTAAGGAGAAGAAGGACTTGGGCGTATTTGGTTGATGAGAAGCTCAACATGACCCAGCAACGTGCACTTGCAACCTGTTGGAAGAGGGCCACGAAGATGCTCCGAGGGCTGGAACACCTCCGAGGGCTGGAACACCTCCGCTGTTGGGACAGGCTGAGAGAGTTGGGCTTCTTCAGCCTGGAGAAGAGAAGGCTCCGCGGAGACCTTATAGCACCTTCCAGTACCTGAGGAGGCTGACAAGAAAGCTGGGGGGGACCTTTTTCCAAGGGCCTGTAGTGACAGGACAAGGGGTAATGGGTTTAAATTGAAAGTGGGGAGGTTTAGATTAGATATCAGGGAGAAA
>NW_010263423.1:11514-17182 GCF_000690775.1 Eurypyga helias
TCCCTGGAAGTGTCCAAGGCCAGGCTGGATGAGGCTTGGAGCAACCTGGTCTAGTGGGGGGTGTCCCTGCCCATGGCAGGGGGGTTGGAACTGAGTGGGCTTTAAGGTCCTTTCGAACCCAAACCAGTCCATGATTTTACTTCTATCTAGAAACTCTTTTGCACTCAATGTTGAAAAACTTTGATAGTTAGTCTGAAATTTCCTTTGTTTTTTGCTTGTGTCTCTTTGCATGTGACTTAAACTCTGGTTTTTCTATGCAATCAGTTCTTCCTCTAATAGATGAAATGTTATTAAAGGGGGAAATTTGTGGCTCTACGGTGTTAAAGGACATTCCCCACAAGAGGGAGCTGAGAGTGACAGCTCCCAGTGCCTCCTGCTTTGCGCTCTATAAAGTTGTTTTCAGTCTCTTGGGCTTTTTCTCATAAGGTCATGTTTTGAGTTGGTCTTGAAGTAAAGGATGGTAATTTTCTCTAATTAGATTGGTGAAGACGTAATTGTATGGAAATATTTTTGGTATACAGAGCCAAAGTTGTTTGAAATAGTGATTTCTGACAGAAATCCTTTTAGAAAATGCTCCACTTCTTACGTCAAATATTATTTGTACTACTACAAATATCAACTGTACTACTTCTGCTCTTTCTTTCCTCTGCCTCCTCTGTCCACTTCCAAAATAAGACAGTCCAGCACAAGTTGGCAGAAATGAAAACGCAGATCTGCGTGGGCCGAGCTTTTATGGACAACTGCTTGCAGCTGCATGCGGACAAACGCCTGGACTCCTCCACAGCTTCTATGGCAAAGTACTGGTATGTGGTTAAAGGAATCGCAGTGTTACTTGCGTGGTCTTCTCAGGAGTCTAATGGTGAAAACACTGAACTGTTCAGAACAAATGAAGAGCGAAGATTGCTGTCCGATTAATAACGCTGTCGGCTTCTGCTGGAGACCACTGGCTTTACCTGTAATGGTGTAGTCAATGGAACTCCTGGCTACCTTGAAACAGATCAATGCCAAAATAATAGCACGCTTTTAAAATAGGCTGCCATTCCTAACAAGATCAGGCCCCGGCTTTAGCTTCAGGTGAAGCGAGTACTTCATTGGGATTTATACAAACATTTACCTCTTACTGTAACACATTTCTGTTTTGGTTTGATTTTTTGGGTTGGTTTGTTTAATGGGGGGGTGGGGTTTTGTGGAAATTTTTTTTTTTTTAAAGCAGAGGTTTATTTGAAGCTCAGATGATACCTCTTAGTTAATGTTGCTTAGCAATAGCTGTTTGGCCCAGCCAGTTTTTGAAGCCGTCTGGTTTTGGGAAGAAACAGTTGGCTACAGCTATTGCTGGAAGTGAGGCTAAACAGTGCTTTCCTTTATTGGCCAGAACTCCTCCTCCCTCTCCCATACTTGGTGGTGTTATCTGTTAACTTAGGCTTAAGCAGAGAAAGTTGGATGAGTAAAATAGTGGCACGTGAATTCATACAGTTTTATTTTGCTTGCAAAGTTAGGAGTAAAAACCACACTGGACACAAGCAAATAATTTTATGGAAGATGCACAGCTTTACAGTTTCTAGACCTATTAAAATAATGAGCTGGGAATACTAAAGCAATCCAGAGAGGCTGTTTACAATGAAGGGAAGGATTTTGATGGTGTGCTGTTCCTGGCACTGGTTACCTAGAAGTACCAGGTACATAAGCAGAGGCATTTGGTGAGGAGGAGGAGGAAACAACTAGTGCCGGCTCAGATATGTAGGCTGACTTCCTCAAGAACTTTCCCAAAGCGAGGCATTTGAAATTCCCCTGCCCTCCGAACTGTTTAGCACCACAACTTCTTCTGGATTTCCCCTTTCCCTAAGGGAAATCCTGTGACTCTCTTCTGTAAAACTATCTTAGATGGTTTAGAAAATGCTTTAATGTAGAATGGCTTTATTCCCTAATGTTTCAGGAGACTATCTGCAGTTAATTTTGCTTCAGACCTTTTATATAGTCAGTGACTTTAGAGCTTTGAAAGATTTTAAAACATTGTTTCTGCATCTCTTTTCTAACATTGATGAAAGGTCTGTAGGTTTTATTTTGTGGTGACAGGTGGTATTATATGCCTAAATTAATTTGAAAATATATTTAGGAAAGACAGTAACTCACCACTGCACACTTCAAGTTGTTATAATAAACTGCAAGAATTTAAGTGGATCAGGGTATGGTTTGGAGAAAAGAAATCTTAACTGCTTTTCATGGAAGAATGTGACTTGATTCATCCTTTTTTAACTTCAGTTGCCACTCTGAAAGTTGCACGCATAGAAAGTGTGTTTTTTTCACATCTCAACTTTAGCTTGAACCTCAGCGAAGCGAAAATGACAGTGAGCAATCCTGTTCAAGAATTACAGTATTTTTTAGGATTGAAAACTATAAGATCTGTTGAGGGAAAACAAATTATCTCCAGGTGATGGTTATACTCAAAGAGCATCCTGGTGTGTTGCTAGTGGGAGTAAGGGGGGGAAGTCTGTGACACTGTTAATTTTTGACAAGGCTGAGAGATTTGGTAAGAAAATATATCTACTTGCTTTACATAAGAAGTCTCTTGGCCTGTGAGAAAGGTAAACAAGGCCTGTTTGGAAAGCTTTCCATCTCCAAAACATCTTCTATAAGGAGAACAAATCTTTAAGATGTTGAATCGATAGTAGTTATTTCTTGCCAGTCATGAAGGACGAAAAAGTTCCATTCAAAATGTTAACGTACTTTTATGGCCAGCGTTTAAGTTCAGTTACATAGAGTAAAAAGCTTCATTGCGTTCTCATCTTGCTACCTTATTTGTGTCTCTAGTAATGTTTCACAGCATAACATCCTTCTAAAAACAAATTTCTTTTTGGCCATTTAAGGTCTTCTGATCTCCAAAACAGCGTAGCTACACAGTGTGTCCAACTGCACGGAGGCTGGGGGTACATGTGGGAGTACCCGATTGCAAAGTAAGTGGAACACTTCAGACTTGAATGGTGAAATGAGGCTCTTCCCTTACCTCTACTTGTCAGCTGCTTTGTGTTGGTACTGATTTACTGTTCCTTTTCTCATCGTGTTTATTGAAAGGCAATCTACTGTACAGATGTCTGCAGGAAGGCTTTGTTTTGATTCTCCAAATAATTCACAAGCTGTTGAGCAATCGTTACCTATTTTTTTTTCCCAAAATAGAAGTTGCTTTTCTAGAAGAAAGTGTTAATTGAAAAACCAGAGAAGCAGTGTCAAATTAAAAAATGGGGCTGCTAGTTCGTATGTTTTTATCTGGAATTACATACATACGTATGAAGGAAAGAAAACATGTTGGTCAGCCTAAAGCTTGTGTAATACCACAAAATAACAAATTGCCTAATCAAGAGCATGACTGCTACTGTTCAGTGCTTTACCCTTTTAAATGAAAAAGCTAGGAGGTTTATATGTAGAAAGAAAAATTTGCCATTCCCAATGTTTTGCTTACTTTATGAATTTAGAGACACTTATGGAGTTCTTTTATGCATTTCATTGTGTGTTATCAGTGAAGGTGTGGTTCCTTCTGTGTGCATGCTATTTGCCACGCTAGAGTTTTTGGTGCTGTTATTTTTTTATTTAAAGGCAGTAATCTGATAGCAGAAATAGCAAAAACAGGACTGCTGTGCAGTTGTCATAAGTAGGTAACTTAAACTCACTTTTTAACTGAGTAGGTTTAGATTTTTTTTCTAAATATATTGACAGTATGAAATGTTGCTCTAAAATAACTTTTTCCTGCAAGTTGTTGAGTGTAATTTGTGAGTGAACAAAGAACAAGCCCTGTTCATGGTGTCCCCTAACCCCTCCTTATCTGCCAGTGCAGTAGACGTCCATACAGGGCTTCGTTATCCCCATGGCTCAGCAACACGTGTGCTTCCAGAGAATGTCGTGTTGCTCCTGGGCCGTTATCCCTGTAATGAGCCAGAATTAAGATGGAAAAGCACACTGTCATCGCCCTGTGTGCTGTTACCAGCTGTGCATGTGCTGGGGCCGGTTCCAGCATGGGGATGGAAATGGTTTGCCTGCATGCAGCTTTCCGGCTGCTGGCCCAAACGGAGCTGGAGCTGGTGTCAGTGGAAGGCTGTAGCCAGCTGATGGGGAACCAGCTGGCACTGTCTTTTCCTCCCGAGGTGTTTTGAGTCCCACCTCCGAGAGAAAACTGACAGCCCCGTTTGCAGTCCTCTTGACAGGATCAGACAGGCCAGGCCATTAGAGCAAATTACCACGATAACTATCAGCTTGGCTCTGCAGGAGTTGTTTTCTCACAACAGCGAGGCACCTGGGACTTGCGGCGCATGCAGGCGTGCTGCTCGGCGGGATGTCTGGTGGGGGAATGGGGGCTTTGGTGTCCCGAGTGGTGTTAACGCTCAGGTGGTGTGAGGAGAGGAGGGGACAAGAATTGGGGTTGGGCGGACGTGGTAGGAGTCTGGTTTTACAGAACTGTATTTTTGTTGAATTAGGGGTGACAGTGAAGACTAAACAAAAATAAAACAGGGAAGAGAGAAGGTCCAAATGCCTAGTTTGGCACAGTGTCTTGGAATGGTGAAGTATTTTAGGTAGTTAAAACCACTTTGAAAATGTGAACCTCTTTAAAAATGGGAATAGCATACTCTGAAAAGCGGGATCTTCAAGGGTAAAACTCGTTACCTTTTTCTTTTGTTTATATGTCCATTCTGAGTTTTAATCTTTCCTTGTTTTGTTTTGGTGTTTCCCCCCCCCCCCCCCTTTTTGTGGATGCCCGTGTTCAGCCGATCTATGGTGGTACCAATGAAATAATGAAAGAACTTATCGCTAGAGACATTGTCAGTGACAAGTAGGGCAGATGCTTACTACTTTGGAGGATCTTCCAGAATCCACCAAATCAGACATCAGAATGTAAGTAAAATAAATGGGGTGTATTGTATTCTTTCAAGGAAGTGATACTGTTTAAAAGGAAGTGTTGGCAGCAGCAGTGTGCTCATATGCAGGATATCTAGTATTTAATGAGCTTTCGTTTTAAGTATCTCTGGACAACTAATTCTCAGGGTTCCACAAGGTCTGGTAGCGAAAGGCAGTTTTCAGTCTGGAACGCCGTGGGTTCTTTCAGACTCGATGCCCTTACATTGAATTTAATCCTCGCTCTTTGCAATCAAATCTCTTCCTCGCGCAATCCGCATTCGTAAACATTTAACCTTTGCTCATTTGTTAATATAAATTTGAATTTGTATTTCCCTCTGACAAGTGGCACTGTGTCCAAGCAGAACCTGAAGCTTGTGCTGCCCTTACCCACCCGCCTGCTTCCCGCACCACCTGCTCCGGCTGTGGGGGACGTAGGGCCCTTCTCTGCGGGCCGCTCTTGTTTACATGTAACCCAGAATGCCTTATCTTAATTACTTTGTTCCAACAAATAAAGTATTTCTATGCACTCTCAGGGTTGTCTGCGTTACTTCAGAGCCTGAGGGAGCTTCCTCTGTGCCGATACTCCCCTCAGGGCCTGTGAGGGAGAGTTCTGAGGTGAATATTCCCGAGTTCGTGTCCCTAGCAACAATGCTAAAAAAGACTTTTGGGCAACTTTTTTGGTTATTTACGCCTAGGGGGTTATATCTTCCCCTCCCCTGGAGCAGGGGGCAGCGCTGCCCGGGGCGCACGGTGCCTTCCCCCCGCCGGGGAAAGGGGACACTGCTCC
>NW_010263424.1:0-7871 GCF_000690775.1 Eurypyga helias
AACCTGCTCTGGGTGAACCTGCTTTCGCAGGGGGATTGGACTGGATTACCTCTGAAGCCCCCTTCCAATTCCTAGCTTTCCATGATTCATATGTAGACAAACAGCTGATCATAACAGGACAGTCTTGAGAAGTGTTGATCAGGCTTCTTGTCTATTAATCTTCGTGTTTTCTGTAATGACCATTGGTGATCAAGACAGATGCCATGATAGCAACAAGCAATAAGGACAGATTTCTTTGATTGTGATTGGAACTGAGTAAGGTAGTATTGCACTTAGATGGATTTATTTGATTAGAACCTTATCTCTGGCATATTGATGCTGCTTACAACCCCTCACCACTCTTACTCTGCTAAGCCTCAGATAAGCTGGAAGCTTCATCTAACCTGTATCATATTTTCCCAATACTGAGCTGGGATGTTTTAACATGGTCAAGAAAAAAATGACTCATTCTACAGTTACAATTCTTGTGATTCTTGTGAATCACAAAAAATTGTGATTTGGAAAGACTGGCATAAAAGATTCTGGATATAAAGTTTTGGGAGAAATACATGAGCTTCTTGTTTGTGTTTCGGGGAGAAAGCAGGTGATGCTAATGAAGACTGCTAGGGCTAGTCACAGGCATATAACCCTGGAAAAATAAGTCTATCTTGAAACCTTGAATATTCTTTAGGATTTTAGTACATCAGCGCTACATATTCTGTATCTTACATTGTATTTAAAGCTTTAAAAAAAGTCCAGTAAAACAGTCTGGGAAGGTATTGTCACCTTGTGTCTGTTTTCTTTAAGTCTGCAATTCATCCTTCGTGAGTTATTTATTCACAAAAGACAGTCAATCTATGTACTTTCTGCAAGTTATTTTTTTTCAGGGTCTTGGTGTGGTTTACTGGGTTTGATCTACACTTCTGTTTTTTCTCTTGATTTTTTTAGATGTTATTTGCTAATTTATTTATTTAGCTCAAACTGTTTTAGCATCACAACTTTCTGATCACAATACTTTTACTTATTCCCAAAGGTGAAATTCTAGTGATTAAGCTAGTGATACTCTTTTTTTCATGCATATTCTCAGGCAATACTGACACTATGTTTTAATTCAAATTGTTTCCAGGTTAAACAATGAGTATTCCAAGGTACCTCAGCAGTGCTGAACTACACGTAATTATAATCAGCCATGGTTACAAGAAGTTCTTTGTTCTGCAAACATTTTAAATTCTGTACTTAAGAAAATTTATTGTGTCAAATGAAACATAATCTTGCCTTCCCTATTTGGCAAGAAATGCTGCTTGCAGGTGCTTCCCAATGAGTTTTTAAGATTATAGTTAGCCAAGACAAATGTAATTTCGGTGGTATTCCTTTTCTAATTGTAATTTAGGTTGAATTTCAGTGACTTTCTGGAGACTGTTTCAGACAGAAAGACTTAAAATACAAATTAAACTTGATTAATGTTGCAGGTTACTTGATAAATAACCAATCCTTTGCTATATATAATAAATCATTTTCCCGACAATCAGTTGCTCAAGTTTCCTTAAGATTATTAAGTGTTTTTATTTTGTTTAATAGAACATTGCAGAATTTTGATTGGTGATGAGGCAAGCCGTTATTCTTGCTGCCATAAACTAGAGACATCTTTGCCAGAACACTAAATTATCCACAGAAACAAGTTATAGTGCTTAAAATCAGTATCTCTTACAGTAGTTCATATTTGGTACTTCTTTTACTTAACAGAATTGTTCAATGTCATGTCTGTTTGCCCTGACTGTAACTCTTATGGTTACTTTATTAATTTATATTAATAAATGTTGCCAAAGAGCAAACACTTCCCTGAGAAGCCTGTTCCAGTGCCTGACAACCCTTTCAGTGAAGAAATTTTTCCTAATATCCAATCTAAACTTTCTCTGGTGCAACTTGAGGGCATTTTCCCTTGTCCTATCACTTGTCATTTGGGAGGAGACCAACCCCCACCTCTCTGCACCCTCCTTTCAGGTAGCTGTAGAGAGCAGTAAGATCTCCCCTCAGCCTCTTCTTCTCCAGGCTAAACCACCCCAGTTCCCTCAGCTGCTCCTCACAAGACTCGTGCTAAGACTCGTGGACCCTTCCCCAGCTCCGTTGCCCTTCTCTGGACAAGCTCCAGCACCTCAGTGTCTGTCTTGTAGTGAGGGGATGTATTATATTTTGATTAGATCCAGGAACATGTTGGTTATAGTCCAGCAACACTAAACTGCAACACCGGAAAACTTGGTAATTAATTTGTTGTATTTAAGAGAAGAATGCAAAGTCTGAGGTCAATGTGAATGAAGTTGCTTAATAGAAAGGGAGCAGATCTGTGTTTCATCATGGAAAAGTGAAACTGTTCAGAAGAGTTGAATTTGGTCAGTCTGTTCAGAAGAGTCCCCTTACCTGTTTCACAAATTAAAAATTCAACTAGATTTTACCACTTAATTCCTAGATGGTTCTAACTTTGCAGGGCACCCCCTGACTGCAAACAGGAGCTTAGTTTTGCTGCTGTTCTCGTATGAAGGCCAAAGTTGCGCAGTCAATGTGTTCTTTGACCGACTGTGCACGAGCTTGGCAAAAATAGTGTAACCTGATCAAAGTCCCTTGTGTATGACAGGATTCTGGCAACATTGCACATAGTCTATTATTTGGGAAGATGAAATACTGAAGAACTGGCAAAGGTATAAAAATAATACCATAACTGCATATGTGAGGGTCTCAGCAGAATTCTGCTAAGAACAACACGCAAATCCGAACGTAACTTTCTTCCCACAGCTAGGACTGACATGGGCAGTAACAACAAAGATGAATTTTAAAAAAAACATTTGCAAGTCTCTGAACTGCTAACTTTTGAGTTGATTAACTCAGAAAGCAAACTGTCGTATAGGGGTGACAGGAACACGGAAGGTGAGAATTAACAACTGTGTCTTGTGTTAGTCAAATAGTGACTGCTGTACATCAAGAAAAGTGCAGCTGCGGCAGCGTTCAAATGTTGTAATGTAACACAGATACCAATTTCATGAAATATTACATCTCTACATCAACTGTGAATTACTGCAAGAGAAGCAGCACTTTTTAGGGAGCCAAGAGTCACATAAACCAAATGAAACTGGGAGAGGACAGATGGAGCCCCAGTAGCAAGCACGATAGGAATAGTTCATAGTCTCCTTTCCCATGCCAGAAACATCCTACAACTCATCAGCTAACTCTAGAACTATCAGGAGTTATATGTGGACCCCTACCTTAAGCCAACAGGGAGTCATTTTACTCAGCCACATAAATTCCCGCATTTCCAGTAGGGATAGGACTGTGAGTGCAGCTACCCCAGGGATGAAACTGTCCCACGGGATTACTGCAGCATCAATGTTTACAAAGAAATATTGTCATGATTGCAAAGTTATCTTTGCAGCATTTTAGCAAGGTTGTTTTCAAGCTGTTGTTACTCAAAAACGCAACCTGGAAGAGTTGACGTGCACAAGGGGACACAAATCCAGTGCCAGTTAAAAAACAGTACCTAGAAAAGAATGAGAGACTGAAATAATCAAACTGAAGTTGGCGTGTTTCACTTTCAAACAACTAATTTGTGGTAGCAATTCAGAATTCAGTTTAAGATGTAAGTAATGGTGAAGTAATATTACTAAGTGGTTTTCCAATAAATAAGCATATGTATGGCAGGGATCAGATTTATGTATAAAAACACTAACACATAAGGATTTTAGAAAATTATGAGCAAAGTACACAGTTGTCCATAAGCAACAAATCAGTCTGAATAAGTATAAATGGAATATTTTTAGTATAATAATTAGAATGTTACATTTTCCCATGAAAATATTTTATTTCAAAGATCTATGCCTGCTTTTTGCAAGGTTAAGGAATTCCTTCGCATAAATTTACAGGCAATAGTGAGCATGTTCAAAATTACATTGACCATTGACCGTATGTTTCAGGTAAACTTAGGCAGTATGTAATCATCACCACGGTTTATTAATACTCTGTGGCAGCTAGATATTAAAACAGATTTGTTTGTTTGTTTGTTTATAATCACTGTTCCTTTCAAAACATGTAATAACTGAAGGATAAGATGTGATCAGTATTAGCTGTTTTCCCATTTGGGCATTGTGATACATAATGAAGTACAAATAGCGTATTACTGCTTTTATATACTACTCGATACATGAAGCACTTACATATCATTTAGTAGCCTAAAATAAAAATGATTTTTATAAATAACAACGTAACTTTTATAGAAAAATAATTTTTATAGAAGTGGTCATGTTACATGCTATGATGTTAAAGTCTCAGTCCATGTATTGCACATAGAGTAATTCTAGAGTAAGAATTGCCATTTTATTTTGGAAAAAACGTGACATTTCTTTTTTGGTTCTATCATGTTCACACCATTAGTTCATACCATTAATAAAGATCATAACATAGATTTTCTTGAGAAATTTTACATCTATTTCTTTTTCCATCTTCCTACAGACACATTTTGGGTTTTCTTTCTTCATATTTTGTGCTTGACTTCTCTTTTATGTTTTCTATTTCCTTTCTTCTCCCATTTCTGCTTCCAAAATCAGTACCTTCTAGGTCAAGCAGTATTCACAACGGGGTGTTCCTTAACTCTGTGATAACTCAAAACAGACCTGTCTTTGGCTCTGATCCTCTCTCCAGTCGCTTTCTTTGTGGCACTGCTTTCTGTGAAGATTTTCCCCTTCAAAGCTAATACATTCAAAAAATATTTTCACTTGGTTACTGAGGCAATTCTGAGGGATGAATCTCTTTTTTCTTACTGGAGTGTCCAGGAGAAGTTAGGGAGCAAAAAATCAACCCTTTCCCATCAAAGGTTACCAGATGCAGAGCTTTAGCTGCTTTGTGAGCTGGGCACTGCCTGCAGTTGTTCTCCATTCAAATTAACCAAAAATTCTCAGTTCAGGGTATGTTTTTTCTTTTTCAGACTTCCCCAAAATCTTCTCTATAAACATGGGCTTATTAGTACAAACATTATTTCTGAGTAATAAAAGTTTGAGTAACCCATTATGTTGTAAAACTGTGAAAGAAGATTTGCAGAATCATGCTGAATCATGTTAGAAGGAAAAGCCCTGGTATAAAAAAATAAAACCAAAAAAGTCTAGATCCTTCCCACTATGTTAGAAAGTGTGTGGGAATAGCATCCTTCTCCAGAAGCTCATTATGTCATCACTAGTGGAAAAGGTGTCAGCGTTGTAACAGACCATCAGCTACTGGAATCATCTTGGATCCTAGGTGACTTCTTGTTCTGATGAGGTGATCAGGATAGTGACCAGGATTCTGCTGTAAAAATCAAGAAGATAAATACTTTCAGTGAAGGGCAGATACACTCCCATTTCCAGCTTCCAGGAAAACCAAAAGACCTGTTATTTCTGCTTATGGAGGAAAAAACAGTTGCATTCCATGCAGCTACAGAGGCTGTAAAATTTTTGATCCAAACACCATACCAGTATCTCCTGGGGAGGCAATTCTTAAGGCTATTCATCTGCCACTTGGTGCTGACTCCAGAGAAGCAAGTCGTCAGCACAAATGTCAGACTCTCTGTGAGGGGTGCACACCTGAGCTGCTAAAGTGGCAAGGAGGAGTTGTGGATGGAAATGGGATGCGGATATTTTGGTTAGCTCTGTGAATCACTCAGCTGTCCCGCTGCTATCTTCAGCAGAACACCCATCAGAAGATTAGCGTATGAAGCTCATAGACCAGAAGATATTTAGTATTAGACAGAAAATATGCCTTGGTTCCCTTGGGACAAGGGACCCTGGTAATCACATACCTGCAAAGGGACAGGAATCTGGGGGAAGTCTGAAAGTGTTGTGAATGAACCTGCATGCTGGGTTCAGCTGGAAAATGCTAAAATACTACAAAAAATTATTCCCACAGAAGAAAGATGTGGACCTCTCTTCTAGGTGGCTTCAGACTCTGTTATGCTTTCCTTCCTACCAGCCTACTGCTCGATGCCAAGCCACTGAGAGTGGAAGTATTTTTTAAAAAAAGACTGTGCAATAAGGTCATAGCTTTTATTGGGCCTTTCAGTTCTTTATTCCCAGAACATAAGAATTTATTTCCATTAGAAAAGGACATTGTTTTCTCAATAACAGATTTTGATATAAGGCAAACTCTGCTGCAGACAAAACTGGGAAAACTGAAAAAGGAATTGCAATCACAAAACAAAATAATATTTTGTTGGAAGAGGTCGACAAACGATGACATAAATTGGTGCTGTGCACTTAGCTCTCTATTGAGTCTCTAACCTAAGTGACAAGATTTTTAAGCGTGTTGAATGTCTAGAGCTTCTATCACACTTTGTATACCAGGGAAACTGTAGATCAAAGATCAAGTACATGCTAGGTACTACATTTCTATTTGCTGTTCATTTTTATTGGTGTCTATCCTTACTTATTTAAAAAAAAAAAAAAAAACAAAACAAAAACCAAAACCCTGTTACCAGTTACGAGTTTGAAAGGGATCATCTTTTCTTTAAAAAGGTTTTAAATTTTATATTTTGCTTGCTGATTGCTGACATTCTTCAGCCCTGGCAGTTCAATTTATAGGAGCATAGTCTAAATTGTACTCTCTCTCTTAAGCTTTACGAAATGTAAGTAAACTTTGGAAAAGAGCAACTTTCAAAAAGTTGAATTTAGAACATGTTTCTGTAAATGTAGCGATGGAATAGATGGAAATCCTTCAGTGTGAGGTGTGCCATTTCATCAACCCTTTTTTCTCTCCTTGTAATAGCTACACTCTATTGTCAGTGGAACCAATAAGGACCCCTTTTTTCCCCCCCCCCAGCTTTAAGGAAGTTAAAATCCAGGCAATAGACTATAGCTTGTATTCTTTCTATGGAAAGGTTTGGCAGCTCTACAAATGCCAAAATAAAAGAGAGAAAGAACCACCCACAACCTATTAATAAGAGCTCCTAGATAGGATGTGTAAAACCTTAGGGCAAAGCAAAGGTGAGAACTTTGATTTGTGTTACTGAATACCAAGACAAGAAACCAGTTTACCAGTAAAGCATGGATGTCTCTCCAGTTTTATGTTAAATCAATTCCAGCTACTCTAAATAGTATTGACTTATTTGAAGCAAGGTCATAAAATCTTGGTTTTATGGTCTCACTCAGAGAGTGGTGGTCAATGCCTCAATGTCTGAGTGGAGATAGTGACGAACGGTGTTCCTCAGGGGTCGGTGTCGGGACCGGGATGATGGCATTGAGTGCACCCTCAGCAAGTTTGCTGACGACACCAAGCTGTGTGGTGCGGTCGACACGCTGGAGGGAAGGGATGCCATCCAGAGGGACCTGGACAGGCTGGAGAGGTGGGCCACTGCCAACCTCATGGAGTTCAACAAGGCCAAGTGCAAGATCCTGCACCTGGGTTGGGGCAATCCCAAGCACAAGGACAGGCTGGGTGGAGAATGGATCGAGAGCAGCCCTGAGGAGAAGGACTTGGGGGCACTGGGGGATGAGAAGCCCAACACAACCCAGCAATGTGCGCCTGCAGCCCAGAAAGCCAGCTTTATCATGGGCTGAGAAGCGTGGCCAGCAGATTGAGGGAGGTGATTCTCCTCCTCTACTCTGCTCTTGTGAGACCCCACCTGGAGTGCTGTGTCCATCTGTGGGGCACCCAACATCAGAAGGATATTGACGAGTTGGAGCGAGTCCAGAGGAGGCCACGAAGATGGTCAGAGGGCTGGAGCACCTCTGCTATGGGGACAGGCTGAGAGAGTTGGGCTTGTTCAGCCTGGAGAAGAGAAGGCTCCGGGGAGACCTTATAACACCTTCCAGTGCCTGAAGGGGCTACAAGGAAGCTGGGGGGGGACTTTTTACAAGGGCCTGTAGTGACAGGACAAGGGGTAA
>NW_010263424.1:7933-18207 GCF_000690775.1 Eurypyga helias
GTGAGGCACTGAAACAGGTTGCCCAGAGAAGCTGTGGATGCCCCATCCCTGGCTGTCTTCAAGGCCAGGCTGGATGAGGCTTTGAACACCCTGGTCTAGGGGAAGGTGTCCCTGACCATGGCAGGGGGTTTGGAACTAGGTGATCTTTAAGGTCCCTTCCAAACCAAACCATTCTGTGATTCTATGCAAACAAGGTCTCTCACATGTCAGCTAAGTGCTTAGGATGTGCGGTTTAACACAAGACTATATTTTGTCTCATTTTTAAATGGGAAGATGCATAATTTTTTTTTCATCAGACAAACAACTTCCTTCTCAACTTCCCCATGACTTTCCTAAATTCTTAAATCCAGAGAAAGGAGATGGAAACTGTGACCATTGTAAGAGACTAATTACAGGTAGATTTAAGCCCAAAGATATGATCACAAGTGGATGAGCCCAAATTTGAGGAGTCTTTATGGCCACAAACACAAATGGTATATTGGAGACGAATGAAACAACAGTGGAGGCAGTGGAACCTGAAAAGTATTTGACTTGGATAAAGGCTCTTTTCTGCTAAACCATTATTTTATTCAAGAAAAATTGTGAATAATATTGAATCTGACTTAATGTGGGGTAAACATTTGCATATGACTGTCACACAGGAAAAAAAAACCCAACGGATTTCTTGGTCTAAAAACACAATGGAAAAATCCCTATTTTCTGTTTAATTTCAAGGATATGGGTAAGTATTCTGAACATCTGACAATAATTTTCTTTTTCTGTCAAGTTAGTATACATTCATCTCAATGTTAGTATACATACTAAGGTGGTCTATAAGAAGTTTTAATGGGTCTTTCCATCTTACTTTGACATGAAAAGGGTTTGTAGGAAAAACGGAAACTGTAGACAGAGTCCTGTGTGTCAAAATTAGGTTAGTAAAAATAAAGATGACAATCCTGCTTTCACTGAAACCAAACAAAATTACCTTCAGTTCATTGTTTACAAAACCAAAGGATCCATGCTTCTGCTTCTGTAATACTTGCCTTTTAGTACTGATATCTTAAGCCAAAGTTGTTGATATTTGTTCATCATTATCCAGTACCCATCAGGCTTACAACACACATGGCTAGTTTATAAACCTAATCCAATTTGAGATGAAGGCACTAATTCTGTAATTAAGTTTTCTCTAGTTTAAATGGACATCAGAGAATTCACAAACATGTGGGTTAAATAAATGTCTGCCAAGTCACACAGCAAATATGTGTTCACTTTAGTGGCACTTATTTTAAAAAATCATAAGAGAGGGATACAATGATTCTTTCATATGATGTTGGATGAATCTTTTTAGTCCCAGGAATAGTTGAGAACCCTAACTAAAATTTGTTTTCATTACATGAAAGTGACTATTCAGACTATTTTCCTCTTCCATTCCTTTCTAGAAAATCTGAATTCATTTCAGATATGCTGGTTAAACATGCACATTGCTACAGACGACAGTAATTCACGAGTAAAATGAAGCTGTGCAATCGGATGTGGGCTGGTGCAGGTAACAGAGCCAAAATGATTGTTGATGGCATGTTAGGTTGGCTGTATCTGCCTCTTTTTCCATCTCACTGGAACTTCCTTTTAGTACTATGAAGGAAAGGAAAGCAAAGCATCATTTACAGTAAATTTATTGATGGCTATGATCCCTTTCTGAATCCAAGCTGGCCAAATCATAAGAGTTCAGTGTTGAACCAGATAGAAAGCTTAGTATATAGGGTGGGAGGAATTTAAATTTAGTAGCTGCTGTGTGCCAAGTATATAGTCATTTTTCTTTAGGGAATTGGTTGAGTCCAGCACATTGGCAATGGGTAAGGGGAAACCTATTTTGCTTCCAGCTGGCCAGTCTATGACTCTATATAGCTCAGGGTTTTAAAGTATTATGCTGCCTGATGTGGGACGGTTGCCTGATGACCAAGTGTGAAGTTGGGAAATACAGATTACCTACTCTGACAGTGCTGTAATATTCATAGAGAGGTTCTGATCTTGTTAATAGTATTTTGAAAAAACAGTTAAATACATTTATTTTAGTAAACTAACAGGAAGAAAAATGGATAAGAATTATATCCAAAATAAACTGTATTTTAAAAGGGCAATTACTTTTAATTACTTTTATTTTTTCCAAAAGGGTAAAAGCAGTGTTTGTTAATCATGCAAATTAACTTCTAACTATACAGTCAATTACCCCAAGCTAAATTTGACTGTGTTTAAAAAAAATAATTTGGGTAACCTAGACTACTTTTATTCAGCCACAACAGCAGAACTACTTACTGCAAGGGCCTGTGCACCTGCCTGAAAAGCCAAATCTAAACTAGATAATCAGCAACAGGAAAACCCTTCCCCCATTCTCAGCTATAAGAACTTCTTAATTGTAAATATACAGTGCTTGAAAGTTCAATACTATCAAATCATCTAAACATCTCAGAAAATGGTTATTCAAAAACAAAGATGAGAAAAGCTAGGATTCTGAGTTTTAACATGCTACTCTAATGGTAAAAAAAAGATTAGTTTGGGGTTTTTTAATAGCAAATTATTGTTTTATGGAAATTATAAAGCATTCATTTAAATAGTATCCCTGCCCCCCTCCCAATACCAGCACATGCACATTTTACATTTATACATACATACTGTTTTATTAAATAAATCTGTATTTAAATCTATATAAATAGACCTGAATAAAACAGGTTAACATTTTCAGCATGCATTGAAGTCACTAGCAACTAAAGTTGTTTAATAAGGCAATAGGTAGTGACCACTGGGTTGCACACACTTACCATTAATATTTCAGATACTTACCATCAATATTTCAGATACTTACATCTCTGAGGTCAGGGGGGAAATCCACTTTCTCCCTGAACAGGATCAGAGAGGAAGACAGAATTAGGATAGCCACGATACACTGTTGATTCCACTGCCGATGTTAGTTCGTTGTCAATGGACAGAGCACAGCATTCATTATTGTTGATCACAGTGCCATTGTTTCACCTGAAAACATTGTACAGTTCAGTACGTGTATATTAAATACTTAAGAGTCTCATAACTGAGAAAACACAAGAAGTAGAGATGGGCATCCTTTTCTACAGCATTTTTCATACTGAGTCATACAAGGTTCATTCCTGTATTCCACATAAAATACATATGTGAAACTGTTGGAAGAACTTCTGAGATGATTAAAAGCCTAAATGTTAGCAAGGGGCAGAAGAGTCTTTGGTAGCAATGCCTCCACCCAGGCACATTTACTAGGACATATGTCACATTTAACAGCACAAGCATAATGAGGGTTTTGGGGGTTTTTTTTGAGAAAATCA
Organism: Eurypyga helias; assembly: GCF_000690775.1. NCBI lineage: Eukaryota > Metazoa > Chordata > Aves > Eurypygiformes > Eurypygidae > Eurypyga > Eurypyga helias. The sequence goes on from NW_010263424.1 coordinate 11,263, forward strand.
GTCGTATATCTAATAATTCATTACAGAGAGTGTGGGCATTTTGTCACTCAGAGTTCTGTTCTCAGCATGAAAAAAATCCTTTTCTGCACATCATATTCCATCAGATCCCCCAAATGTCTGAACTAAAAACAAAGCAAAGCATCCAGTGTCTGTCCTTCTTAGTTCGAGAGCAGCGATTGAACAAACAAGCACAAAACCTTTTTATCTTCAAGACTACAGCTGGACTTCAGGAGAATCATAGTAAAGTATTTTATCCTCCATCTTTGGTAAGAAACCACGTAAGCTGGTAAGAGATTTGTGTGTAGTTTCACTGGGCTACCCACCCTATTCTGAAAGGTTTGCATCGGACATTTCAAGCTTCCGAATTTCTTTTTTTCCACCCGGTCTCAGAAAAACACTGCAGAGATAGTGCACACAGTGAATTCCCCGGTATTCTTTTGCAGTTAATTTGTTTCATCCCCCAAAAGAAAGACCCCAATAGAAGAGTATCCATTCATGTGCAAAGCCGAGAATCTGGGGCAGAACAAGAGCAAAGGTTACCCTTGTGCCCTCCCCTAAGCCTATTCAGAGAGAATCCCAAATCTCACCTCTGAAAGTCAGACATTGTAAAGAGAAAGAGAATGGCCCAGGGACAGCTGTTTGAAAATGAGAAGTAAAAACGCTCTGTGTCTAGACTTTAAATAAAAATGAGAGGCTATATCCACAGGTGATGCATAAAATTAATACTTTGGAAGAGGTAGGAGCCCAGGCTAGGGGAATAAGCACTCTTGCAGTGCTGGAGCTAGCTGTAAAATAACCTCGTTTTGATAATTACTAAACTGTACTTCGGCCTGATTTAAAATTTGCACCACGTGAACTGAAGGTGTGAAGTCGCACAAATCTGAACTGAGTTATGCAGATCCTTGAATTAGGAAGTAACTAACGCTTGATTACACCTAGGTCCCTTAGAGTCCTGTTTGATCCCTTAGCAAATACCAACCATACCCGGTAAAATGCAGAACTCAACTATCAACTGCTGCACTACTCAGGATAAGCATTAAAGGGCTTAGGAAACAGGCAGACCTTAAGTCCTTCTTTAAAAGAGAGCAGAAAAAAAATCCACGCTAGACACACACCTACAGACGGGAGGGATATCTCAATGTTTGGACTCCTTATGTGTGTACCTGACTGTCCTTGTAAATACACTGTTAAACCAAGACGGCTGTAGGTGCTTACTGTTAGCCAAACTTTATACAGACTGACAGTACGGGAAGAGCTGTGTTACATTTATAATTAAAACTATGCAGAAAACTGTTTGTGCAATAATTTACATAGGATCTTTTTTATTTATTGCCAGATAACCTAATCTGTAGACGAAATTGTGTGGATTTATAGATGTCTGCAATGAGCTAAAAATAAATGTCCAGCATCTTCTGCAAGCCTGTAGATTTCTTCAGCTGTTAACTGCATTTGCGTAGAGTACTTTTATTTTGGCTGTCAAAACTCTCAAGATACAATTAATTACATAAATTACAAAAATAATATTGACGTTATTACAACTAGTTGAGTTTCAAGTACGGTGGGAATACAGAGAGTGTCTTTAAAAACAAAGAAACAAACAAATAAACGAAGAAGTTAGGAGAAGTTAGTCTTCCAGGAGCTCAGAAGGTTGCTGCTAGAATGAGCTTGAATTTGTATCAGAGTTTCCAGCGATGACCACATGAAGGATGAGGCCTCTTTTGATCTTGTCTCATCACGTAAGTACAAACACAGGAACAAGTTGCTTCTCCCTTCTCCTTTGCCCTCAAACATCTGTGAACCGCCACACACCATCATCTTGATATCCCTGGACGATTTTATGGTTATTTCATGTTAGAATGCAAACCTGAGAGCATATACTGCACAAGTCTGCCGAACCATATTATTAAGCATCCTGAAAGTTTTTGAGAAAAACTGAATCTTATCCTGTTTCAGTGTAAGTTGCCTATTGATACAACTAATCACTTAATGGCTATAGCAGGAGCAGAAGTACACTAAACTCAGTTCATATTTCAATTCACAAGTTGTGCCCAGAATATAGGCCTGTTACTAAGAAATGTAATCTTTTGACTCCCTAGAAACAAAAAGTTGGTTTTGATTTTAATGCACAGCTGAGGGGTTTTTTTTGATGCTGGAAAACTCATGTTGTGACCTTTGATCTTTTATTGGAAGTCCTTTATTTTGGTGTTATCTTTAGACTATAACACTACCCTTTTAACAAGTAATGAACAAAAATACATGCAAAAAAATGTATTTCAAGAATACTTAGTGGAATAACAGAAGATTCATAGAACTAAGTCCTGTGAAAGGACGACATAAATTTCAACCATCACGGTGCTTGCCCTTGCTCCCAGGCTTTGTATAACTGGCAGAGGGCTTTCAGAGGTTCATTTGACAAATAGCTGCACTCATTGATACGGGAACAGTAAGTGTTCTTTTTTGGGGATGTCTTTTTATTAATTTTCTTTTATGGGAGATCACTGCTCTCATGTCAGAGCAGCTAAAAACAATACATGGGTGATCTTGAGGTGCCTCAGTGTGAAATCCAACCAGTGTGGTGGACTCTTATGGATACCTGTGAATGACAGTGGATTACAGTGGAAATGAGGTGGGAAGTGTTTTTAAGTTGTCACTTAAAAATTGTACTGAGTAAACTGAAGACTGCTCTTAACATATGAACAGCTGCTGGGCCATACCAAAAAATTCATCTGGCCCAGGATCTTGTCTGCAAGAGTGGCTACAAGGGGGTAACCAGGGTTAACTGGGTGAAGAACAGGGCAAGCATATATCGCAGTTCTCCCTTCCAGTCTCCAGTGCCTAACCAGTTCCAGGTTAGGGACATATGTGAAAGTCAGAGCCCTTACTGCTGCACAAACCATCTTCACACAAAACCAGCCAATCCTAAATAAATTGGAAAAGGAAAACTCTGGGCTTTTTAAAGGGCCCTTAATAAACCCCTTCAAAGCAGAACACTATCTTCACTAAGCAAGGAGCCATTAGTGCCGTGATAATCCTAGAAAATGAACAACGAACAATGAACTTACTTGTGAGATAAGAGCAAAGAAAGGTATTTACTAACCACATTCACATGACACTTTAATGCATTCACAGTAAGTCTTCCCATTTTGGAGGGATACCAAAAGTTACAATGGGAGAGGTGAGCATTGTTTATTGGGGTTTTTGTTGGGGGTGGGGTGGGGTGGGGTGTGTGTTGTTGGGTTTTTTTTTAATTCTTCTTCACCCATTGGCCTAACAGCTTTTATTAAAGATAGTTCCATTTATAAACAGTTGCAAGACACTGTGGTAGAAAGAATGCCAGAAAACCATCTAAATTAGACAAAGTTGTAATCTGTGTCCAAAGCAGTATGCACTGTATGCTCTAGAGTCTTTAATAAATCTTTTCCATCTATACAGTCCAGGAATATGGAAAGGAAAGTCCAATTCTTTCCATTCAAAATAAATCTGCGCTCATTTCACGATCCAATTTTACAATCTCTGACATTAGCGTATGTGTTCATGCTTTTATATAAAGCATACCAGGAAAAGGGGAATCACCACATAGTTCAGCAAATGCTAAATGAGCAGCCTGTGATGCTCATTAGTATGACTACCATAACTCTCCTTCAATTCAGAAACTAAACAAGTCACTCAGGCACCTGAGACTGAGGTGCCTAATTCTGCGCTGGGAGCACCATTCCTAGTGCCGAGTGCCAGAGCGCAAAATGCTGCAGTGCTCTGCATGGTAATAGCCAAGTCTTCTTGTGAGTTAATTCCAGATTTTTCATTCTAAAATCAAAATAACTGAATTCTTATGTGTTTGCTAAGATTTTCTGCATAGCTTTTATATGTTTCTGTGTACACTAATCTTTGAGGAATACCATTTGCTGAATTTTTCCAGAGAGATTTTCCATACACATTTTCCACATATCGTACAATTTGTCTCAGCTTTGTTCTCCGTAAGTTTTACAGATTATTCAGGTCTTATGAACAGCTTTCTCTGGAAATAGAGGAATAAGAAAAGAAGAATACACTGTAAACTACAAAACATATAGCTGGAAACTGTTCCCTTTAAACCAATTTGTTATGCTTACTGACCTAATCTTTCTGGTATCTCTGTCTTGACTTGGAAAGCTGGAAATATACAAAGCAGGAAAAAAATGCTTTATCTTTAAAATAAAACAACTCCCTCATCTGAGCTGACTCTTCTGCTTACTACTATCTCCTGTTCTGCTTACTACTGCTAGTCCTGTTCCTGTGTGGAACTGTACTGTGTTTTCTATACTTTCTACCTTAATCTTAACAAGGATAGGATCAGTTCCATCTCATAAGCCTACAAAATTTGAGGCCAACAGCCACTCTGCTAGAGGGAATCCCTAATTAGTTTGGGTAGTCTGATTCCTCACTTCAGGTTTACTAGAGAGATACTTCATCTTACCGCACCCACGTTTTGAGCTAGCTCTGATTGTTACTCTCACCACATTCATATTCCCTGATCCTCTCTCTCTGCCCTGCCTCATCTGTGTTCCACCACGGAGGAAATGGTCCAGGACATGCTAGAGGATGCCAAGCTTACATGAAGTTTTCCAGTTTTATTTCCAAATCTTATACTAAAATAATCAGGTTGGCCAGGTTCACAGGGTCTTGCAAAAGAAGGAGGCTTGCGGATAAGCCCCACATCAGCATAACACACAGCTGCTTGCAGGGAGCATCCCAGAAAGGGATGGTCTACCATCCTGCCTTTTGTAAGGCCCTTCGTATTTAAATTAAGACATTTCTTGGCAATATCCGCGTTGCTGGGCAGAAGTAGCCTCAAAGCCATACTAGAAGCCAAATGCACTGCTGTGAATTTTGTTTTAGAGGGCCATGAAGGACAGCTCAACTCAAAAGGGGTGCGTTTTCCAACTGAAAGTACACTTTGATATGCATCCTCTCTCTGAAATACAATGTGTCAGGCACATTGTATTGCCGCTTCTACTTCTTGCGGCAAGTGGTTGGTATTAGGCTGAACACATGGCCCAGAGTGATTTCTAGAGATGTTTTTAGATCTCTTCCCGCAAGAGGAGATGAGATTTGTAAGCAATCTGCACTCAGGTTATTTACAAGGAACCGACAGTGAAAGGTTCTCAATAGCACCATCACCTTCAAGCACCCCTACAATCTTTTAAGTTCCGGGGAGTGAAACCAGAAACCTTTGTGCAGATCAAGAGTTTTTCTCCCTATAAGCTCAGATAAAGCTCAGAACCTATAGCTTATCAATTCAAGGTTATCATGCATTGTATTTTTCAACTATATGGTCAACCAAAGTATTTTAGCAAGCATATTTATGTAATTTATAATATCATTTTATATCAAATTTCTAAAAATAATTATCCTCTCCCCAAACACCACAGGGATATTTCTAAATGTGGTAGACTTTTATCCTCAGGTCTTCACTGACCAGGTGAAAATATATCCTGAAAAAAAACCCACCCATTCTTTGAAGCATGTCCATCAAATGTACAGGTAACAAGAATCTCATCTCCCAGAAGTGCACTACTCACCAAAGACTTAAAGCCTTCTCTTCTGTATTTATTTCAGATAAAAGCAAGATTCCTGGAATCAACCCCAAATACCTCCGAATATATCTAGCAATGTTAAATTGAAGTTTAACATAAATATTAAAACAAAAAAGTGTGCTTGCCAACATTATCAGTTGCTGACTGACATAGTGAAGGATTCAAAGGCCTGAAGCGGAGAGTGCTTTAGCTAACTACTGCCATCGTCAGCAAAGACTAACAAGCTGGTTAAAAGACATGGAGTAATGTGCTCTGTGCCCAATAAATGTGTAACCCTGTCCAGAGCTCCTGAGACACAGTTGCCCAAATGGTTTATACGTATTACCAGAATTCACAAGCGGATTCCTGTCCCTGCTACAAAGACTCGTACTTGCTGCAAAGAAAAACTTGTGCTAAGAATCTGCATACCACCTTCCAGGCAAGTTTCACTTCTAAAATGTTGCAGATGATGAAAATGTATGTACATACTATTTGGGCTCATGAAACAAAAATAAGTCATCCAATAAGCTCATTATTTTTATCTGAATGAGGTTCACTCTGAAAAATGATTTTATGCAATAAAGCAAAACAGGTAAGTCAAACTGTATTGGGAATTGTCAGAAATTCTAATCACAGATGGTCAGGAATTTTTTAACTAGAGCCAAAGCATTTCCTGGTAATATACCAGTTTTGACAAAATTGAGATTGGAAACATTTTCTTAGCTCCAGCAGCGGGTGTAGGCAAGAAAACGTGGTTGTCTAGGACTGGGAATAAGTAACTTGTTGGTCTGAGCAAGCAGCTGGGTTTTGTAGAGCCCACCTATCTTTGCTTTGCTTGATTTAGAGCAGGGAGGTGAACCCACGTGAGGGCCCTAACCAGACAGTGATAAGCTGTCTTTCTTTTTAGCTTGATGAGTATTTAATCAGTTATACGGCACGGAGCAGCTTCAGCCACGGAGGGGCCAATGTTTGACACCAGAATAGCCCCCAGCCTCGCCGACAGACAGCAGCGTGAGCATTCCCGAGCCTGATTCGGGCAGGGACCGATTTGATGGCAGGTCTCCCCAATCCCATGAGGATACCATAAGCATGAGGCAATTGGCTGCGACGTGTGTCCATCGGTTGAAAAGTTTATTTTTGGTCCTGATGCAGAATGGGGAAAAAACTTGGCCTTCACAATCTGTCCTTTCAGGAGGGTAGACTCTGACCGTTCTCCGTACATACCACGGAGGTTGCAGAGGGAGTTGAGTCCGTGCCTGCCCGCGGGGACCCACCGCGTGGCCGAGGCACCCGTGGCGCATCCGTGGCTTGCGCGGTGAGCGCGGTTTATCCGCGTGAACGTCTCGCAGGCCAACGTGCTGCAGAAGCCGGAGCTTCGGGATACTGGCAACCA
>NW_010263425.1:0-7588 GCF_000690775.1 Eurypyga helias
GACAAAGATTTTAAACAGTACTGGTTCCAGTACCAACTCCTGAGGAGCACTGCTCATCACTGGTCTCCACTCAGACATCGAGAGGTTGATCACAACTCTCTGAGTGTGGCCATCAAGACAGTTCTTTGTCCAGTGAGTGGTCCATCCGTCAAATCCATGTCTCTCAAATTTAGAGACAAGGATGTCATGTGGGACAGGGTTGAAAATGAAATCACCCTTCTGAATCACTTATATTTTCCAAGTCACTTTTCGATAGAGGTTTTCAACGACAATAGTGCTAACCAGTATGAATTCAGGATATAAATTTTTATTGATCTGAGGTTGAGTTTTTGATTTGTTTGTTTGTTTGTTTAAGACAGTCTCTTCTCAAACAAGTTTTCAGGTTGGTAGTTCCACAGCTAAGGACTTACACTTGCACAAATCCCAAAGCAGAAAGGAACTCTCTCAGATGGTATGCACAAAATGGCTAATGCAGCAGAGCCTGATCTCAGTTGGAGCCATGAAGCATCCCATAACACAAATAGTTACAACAGGCCACCGTACAAACACCTATTAGTCTGCTCCTACAGAATATGAATTCAGAGACTCCTGCAATAAAACATACTTCCACTGTGAATCAGTGCACGAAGTTCCATCCTTGAGAACATTTTTACATAAACAGCAATTAAAATACATATCATCAGGCTTAACTCGAAAGGAAAAAGTATTTGATTTTTAATCTCACTGTTAAATTTGTCATAATCTCAAGAGGTCTGTGCACAGAACAAAATTTCTCAGTAACAGAAGATTGTCCAAAAACACTCTTAGAAACCCCTTTGAGAAATACAGTTAAAATTTCTAGAAAGAAGCCCAAGTTACCTACAGGACATGAAAAGCAAAGCAACTCTGCTGTAGCGATGTTAGAGCGCAACTTATTGAATAGAAAACATTTCCCTGCACGTTAAGTTGTATTGCCTTTGGCACAGATTCTTCAGCTGTAAATTTGTCCAAGGAATGACATACAGTACACATCAGAGGAGTAATGAAGGAAAGAGGTTTAGATGGGCACTTTGCAGCTGACGGGGGAGTCATTACTGAGCCTTGTCTGCTGTATTTAGCAAAAGAAGAGGGAAAAAAAACCACAGAGAGAACATCTTTGTCTGTCTCCAGTCTCTGCTACCCTCTCTTTAAAATAAATAAATAAATAGTGGGGGAAAAAAAAAAAAAAATAGCCATCTGACAAGCAAAGCCTAGCCAGAGGGTCAAAAATGAAGATCCTGGGAAAGGTCAAGTTTAATCTCTACCCACGATGCCCTAGTGCATCCCTCACAACAGCTGACTAACAAAAGGGGCTCAGCACTATGACTGACAGAATTCTTAATTGTATCCACTCATTCATGACAATTTGATTAAAATATTACGCCAAAGTCTCACCCCCTGTTTGCTTCGATCCTCCAAATCTAATTTTGAATTTTCAGAAAGGAGATTACCTCCACAAGCATGACTGGGATGCTATTAACTTCTACTTAATCTTTATTACTGATGTGAATTTAACATATGTATGGCTTCGTCTCGCTCCTGTTGTTTTCTCTCTAAAGTAACGTCTAGGCAATATACAAGTGGCGGACATTAATTTTCACTTTGATATTCTGTCATGCCAAAGCTCATACTTTCATATGAAAACTTAAAGATGTACTGTCTTAATACCATGGCACAATTAGACTGCTTTAAAAAAAAATAAAAAACCCAAACACGCCCAAGCTTCCTCCAGCCCCCACTAAAGAAAAGAACAAAACCCTGCTGAACAGCCTCAAAATCCCTGTTATCTGCAGCTATATCCCCTTCATTATAGGAACTGCTCCCAGGCCTGACAAGAACTGGTAAATTCTGGTTAATGTCAATAATGCAATTGTGAAGAAGTCAAGCAGGCAGTTAAAATTTCTAATCAATTAGGATTATTCCCAAATTTATTAAACTAGTAATTGAATATGTCCATTGTTACCTGTGTCCCGATTTTCAAAAGATACTTGAATAAAAGACATGATTTCATTTGCAAGGAAGCTTACTCCCCCACTCCTTTTCTCCCCACAATAACACAGAGAGAATTAACATCACCAGCTGCAATTGTGTTTACAAGAGTATTCACAAATGTATTGAACATGAAACATTACTTATAAAACAGACTTGGAAAAAAATCCACTGAAAATGTTATTTCCTTCCATCTCTCCCAGAGAAAAAAAGACTTTTGATTCCTTTTTTGCAAAACCTTTTTCATCAATTCTGTCCATGTCTACTAATTGTTATTGTAAAAAAGAGAAGTAATAAATTAATTCTCCTAAATTCCGTCTCAGTCACTTCCTAATTTGCCTGTCTAACTGCTGCCCCCATCAGCAGGAGAGCATTTGGATTTAATTCAAACATGGGGGGGTAGGATATCACCAACAGTCATTTAACATGTATACCAGTTACAAGGAGTTGTAGAACTACCTTAAATCTCTCAAATCCCATACTACCTGGACAATGAATGATAGGCTGATATCTAGAAGTAATCACTGAAAGAGGTTTCTCAGAATCCTTTTCCACAGTTCATACACCATTTTGCTCTAGTGAATATCTGCAATACTGTTCAGAATTGGGGTTTTCCAATCAAGGAAAATAATTCTTATCTCTGTATTGGAACCTCTCTCATCAGCTCACCAGGCCCAAAATTATATCCACCCTCAAAGTATTTAAAACATTTCTGCCACCTCTGATTATGGGAATCTACACATATTTTCTCTAGCCTGTTCTTTCTGCCTCTAGCAGAGGTTCAAACCTCTAGTGAGGTTCAAAAACCTCAGGTTAGAACAGCAGCACAATAAAGAGCTTCCATGTCCTGCAACAACTTTCAAGGTTTCCAAATAACTCCCACTGCAGTTGCAGAAAGGCAAAAATTGTCTGAAGTTACATCACATCTGTGATGATAATACTAATGAACACCAAAACCACAAATCTCACTGGCCCATCCTAGAGAAATCCCTACTTCAACAAATTTCACCATCATTTTTATAGGATTGATATATAAAGGAGCATCCTCAGGGAGGGCACTCCTCCCCGGCTCCAAACCTGACAATTTTCTTGCCCCTTTATGTGACACTGCAGCATAGGAGACTCCTGAAGGCTTCCCTGTACCGTTAGTACTGGTGTGACATACCGAGCACTTCATCACCTGCTTTGCTACCCTCCACTGACTCAGGAAACGGTGGCTAAAAACTTCAACAGGTGATAGGGAGCTCTGCTCCTCCTTTGCAAATGAACAGCAGAAGAACATCTGCACCCCCAAAGAGCAGGCCAAAAAGCCAGTTTCTTGTCAGATGGGCAGAAAAGGAAAATGTACACGTGTCATTCCCTGAGGACACAGTGTTTTCTGGGAGCTCTCTGGATAACACAGACCAGCAGCTGAGCAACAAAACTGTATTGCAAGGGCAAACTTTGCAGGACAGCTTTAACAGACAGTAGCTTTGCTTTGTTTGATGTTGCATTACTTTGCTTATACACAGATACCGCTAGAGTTTCCTTTTTCTTTTGCTAGATTTGTAATAATTGCAAAACTCTATCAGTTTTACTAGCTGTCTCTCTGTTTTCAGTAAATCACTGCTGGGAAGATATGTACTAGCTGTGCAGGCAGAGGAACAGGGATCTCTCCTATATCCCATAAGCAGAGGGACACTCAGCACACTTAATGACCCCAACAAATACTCCAGATTGCCTTTGACTCACTCTCTCCAAGAATATGCATGCCCGGCCTCCCATCTTACTCTCCTCCACAGCAGGGACAAGTTTTCTGCTGCACAAAAGTCAGCAAAGCAGTTCCTCAGTTGCTGTGGGACAACAGTGTCTAGAATCAAACTTAGCTCCTAAATATGGACAAGTGTGGTTGCACCAGGGCAGGGTGATGAACGCAGCAAGCCAGGTTCTGACACTCTCTCAGGAATTCAGATGGGGAAGTAAAAAGACCTATTGACACTAAAGGAAGGGAACTCTCACCACACACAGCCCTCGTGGGGCCACAGGGTCTCCTCAGGACTCCAGCTGAAAAATCACTCCAATAACAGAATTAAGTCCCTTGTAGGGCTTCACCCTAAATTTCACATGGGCAGTGGCTATGTCCTTAAATTATACCCACATGCAACATAAAAAATACTGTGGGGAGGGAGAGATGGACACTCACACCACATCAAACCATGTTTGATGGTGGTAAATCCCCACGGAAGGTGGCCACTTTGCAGTTAGCTGCCCACGCCCCTTGCTATCAAAGCAGAATTTACTTCCAACCACTCCAGTCTACTGAATGCCAAATTTGTGCCCCACATCTCCTGAGACATTTTTCTAGGAAGCTGTAGCCTAAGGGTCACAAGATCTGGTTCTTCCCCATCTCTGAAAACAGAACGGGGATTTGGGTTTGCTGTAGCCTTCGGAGTTTTCTTCCTCATCTCCAAAACCCAGGGAATATTACAGGACTTGTGGAATTACAACAACAGAAACACAAACCAATGCTCAGTCATGCTGAGCCTTGCTGCAGTCAGCAACCACATTAACACATTTCTTGTTCCAACATGTCCGAGCTCCACGCAAGGTTTCTACACTGGACAGCTCATGTTGAGAGGAGCAATAGGCAAAAGGCTAATGGGAAAATAAATAGATAGATAGATAGATAGATAGATAGATAGATAGATAGATAGATAGATAGATAGATAGATAAAGAAGGGCCAGCAGCTTGAAGAAATTAAGCCTAAATAAGGAGGCAGAGCATCCTCCTATATGGTCCACAGAAACAGAGTGGAAGCTGAATACATCAGGGTTTTAAAGTTTCCATATGGGTATTTTTAAATAGCCCCATCAGGACTTTTGACAACTGGTTTTCATCACTGCATACATAGAAAAACTGCACTCATTTTCCAAAGTGGAGGGGAATATCACCTCTCTCTTTCCATACTTAGAGGTTACATGCCCTTATAGGAGGACTTAGGTCCTATATGGAGTTTACTTGGAACAAGAAACTAAAAACCAAACAACCTTCCCCTCCCCACTTAAATTTAGATGTCCATTCCTGGTGCAGAGGTAGGGACTTTGTGAGGAGTTTCTGTCTGAAGCATAACAGTCATTACTTTTAAAATATAATAGCAGTTTTCAATTCATTACTCTGATATCCAAAGAACAGAAATCAAACTGGGGGGAAAGAGAATGGGACACCCCACAATCACCCCAAGCCCCAAAACAAATCTGATGGCTGCTTAAGAAATCAACCATTGTTTGAATAAAACCAGGCTGCTTTCCATTCAGCATATGCCAAATGGTTTACTGACATTTCCAGTAGGACTTTGTTCTTTTTTTTGCCAGTTCACAACTGCCTTCTATTGTCAGTGCTGTGAATAGCCAATGACAACTTAAAGTAGTGGGCTCCTATCAGCATTGTTCTCCTGTTCAGAGGCACAGAGAACAAGAATACATCTATGTTTTCCATACAGTGTAGAAAAATGTAATTCTCTGTTTAGTGTCATATCAACAACTCGTGTCCCAATTCACCGCCATGGGCAATGAGTGACAGGCTGAGCTGTCCACCCTGACAATGTGACCAAGATATCTGTGGTCGAGACTGCTATATCATTTTTCCCCTCCCCAAAAAAATGTTCCTGGAGAATTCTCCTATTTTTATTCCTTTATTTGTTTCTTTATCTACATACAAAGTACAGATAAAAATGAAATTGAGTTCATTAAACAAGCTGCAAATAATGTCTTGATAGCACAGGAAATGTTACATTCCCTCGCATTGCAGTATGCGGTCTCAATGGAGTATGGATTTCTTTATAACACTAATAAAAAATAGCTGTAGTCCCCTTCTTTCAACAAAGGCTTCCCCCACCCCTGCAATTCGGTAGAATATATCTTATTTTCTAGTATAAAAAGAAACCTTTTCCTCCTTTATAGGTAGCAGGCACATCACAGTTAACAATATGTAGCTGAAGGGCGATTAACTCCAGGTACCATAGGCCTGGAACTGGCAATAAAGAGGTAGCTTGGAGCTGTGCACTGAAAACAGCATTTATTCAAGGGAAGGGGAGAAATGAAACAAAACTTTGACAATGTTAGAAAAGAGGAAGAAGAAATAGGTAGAGGCAGCTATAGCACAGCAATGATTTACATGCCGTTAACATACAGTGGCTGTATGTGGTGTTCAGGACAATATTTAAATAAACGCTAGTCTTGGCAGCCTGTGTATTAACACACTGAATTTATGTTGCCTCCAAGGTAAAGAGCAACTTCTTCTTGTAACATATACAGGAATTATAATGCATCAAGAGCATTTCTGGTGGTATACTCCACTAATGTATTTTTATTTTGCCATTACTTTTTGAGGGTTTTCATTTGTTCATAAGTTGTTGCCAATGATGATAATATTTTCTCTCTGTTGCTTCAGACTTAAAACAGATCCAGCTGAGGATAAAAGTAAATTTACACAGGAGACAATAGGAAGTGGAGGTTTTGGCTGAACAGAAAGTTGGAGTTGATGGAGTAGAGGTATCCGGGCTGCAGACTTGCGGCACAAGAGTTTTCCTATAATGCAGTGGTTAACTTTATATGAGCTGTGGACTGGTGCTATGGAGAACAGAGAGAATGGTGATGTCTCCAAACAGGCCTTTTGACTGCCGGAATTAGTGTCATCTCCGTCGTGATCCTCGTTTGCTTCTTACGTGGCCCTCCCAAAACTATCTGAGCTGCCAGGCAATGTTGGTCATAGGGGGATCTTAGCAGCTGGCTGTTTTGTGACAAATGACACAGAATCAACAATAGTACATGACCTTTATAGATTCTGGCTGTCTCTTAGAAGTATGTGAAATATTCACAACGAAATACAAAGCCTACTTGAAATTCAAGTTGCTCCTCAGACAATTACTATGGAACCAAAAGACCTAACTGCCATATATTGGTAAGATATTTATATTTCTACTGCCCCCATAAAGTTCTCTGCCTTGTGCATCATTATAGAAAATAACAAGAAGTCAGAGCTTTTCTAAGTACAGGGCCTGTCCTGATGACTGTCTGAAGTACAGATGAATGACATTGGAAAAAGTAATCCCACTGGTAGAAATATGATCTGGAGGCACAGTCTTGGAGCTGAGGTGTGAAACCCTTCAGACTCAGCCCAAATAAACCACTGCTACTGAGGGGGGGGGAAAAAAAGCACAGAGAATTCAGGCATTAGTTTAGAAAAGCAACCGCAGCATTTGCTATAAACTTCTGAACAAAGCACACTGAGTCAACAATATAAGTAAATCAAAACATCTTCTCCTGCATCCCAGAGCAAAAACGCTAATCATGTTAGGTCCCTCTGAACATCTGTCATCCTCCACAGTGAATGGAAAAGGGTGAGTTTTAGATCAACATACTCCAGTTCTGTCAGATCAAGTATAAGGAAGCCAATCTCATACTTCAAGGGCCTCTTCTTTCATGTGTCCTGTCCCCCTCCAATTTAATTAAGGGTAGGTTTTCCTGCCCAAATTCCTTATACTGTCATTTAACCTCACACTCTCAGGATAAAGTTCTGGGCATTAAAATGCTGTTGTAGGGA